>NC_090611.1:4915330-4919543 GCF_004359215.1 Bremia lactucae
CCCTTCCCGCGGTGAAAGTTATCGGTTGTAAATGGTTACTTGCGCTAAAGCACAACGAAATAGGTGAAATTATGAGATTCAAAGCCCGTATCGTTGCACTAGGTTCTCTGCAGACTTATGGAAATTGTTTCACTGGAACGTACCCTCCAGTTGCTAGTTTAGCAACAATCAAATTTTTCTCTCAATGTGCTGTCAGCTCGGTCACGTTATTAAACAATTCGACATTGAAACAGCATACCTGAATGAGACTCTTACATACGTAGTGTACATGAAAGTATCGCATGGTGTCAAAGCTGAAACCGAATATGTTTGCAAGCTGTGAAAGAGTTTGTATGGCTTAAAGCAAGCTGGTGATGGATGGCATGGCACAAGACAACTCGGGAAGTCTTTATTTAGACTGGAATTCGACAGTGTTTGTCAGACCAGTGTCACTTCATTCGAAACAGCACACATGGACCTGTGTTAGTGGCTTTATACATTGATGATCTTCTTGTTGGATGAGCAGATGCTTCAGAAGTAATTTGTGTTAAGAATCTTCTAGCCGAACAATTTAAAGTGAAGTCACTCGGTAACACAAAAAAATATTCGTGGAATGGAAGTATACTCAGGGTCGTCTAGTGCTTGAGCAGGCACAATTTATCGACAGGATGCTAAACACCTTCGGTTAGAGAGATTCACATGCAGTAAGAAACCCGAATGTTCCGGTCCAGGCCAAAACCTAATGGACTGGCAAAGCTGACCAAACCATATCCAGAGCTTATCCGATCACTTCTACGAGAACAATATGGCTGCAATATAGATCGCTACAAATTAAGGTGCTGAATTAAGAGCAAGACATATACGGCTTCACTTCATCCGAGACCACAAAAGTCGTGGATAAATCTATATCTGACATATTCCATCAAGCACATAGGAAGCTAACTTTCTCATTAAGGTACTACCTTTATCACAGTTTGTAATACTCACCAAAATGTGTAGCTTGTAGGTCGTGCACTTGAGGGGAAGTGTTAATATCTGCAACAAATTCTAGATTATAATCGGTAACGTCATCAGACGTCATAATGATTGACAGTCATTTGCTTGATAAGCAACAAATTCCAAGGAGTAAAGGTTGCAGAAAAAATCCAAGCTCGTAAGATGTGGTATTGAGCATTGATATTACCCGTACATGCGTAGATAAGTGTATACACAGCAAGATATGACGAGAGTGTAAAGAGAGCCCAGAAGGAAGTAGTCAAGAACTAGGACTTTGTCTATTAGATTAATATATCTCACTTTCCATTATCATCCTGCCATCTAGTAATTATTTAATTATTAATTAAAAACAAAGCTGGTGTATCATCGTAGAGCCTCCTTACTCCTATTATGTAGTAACTCTGAGCAAACGACAGACACGCCATTTTCGGGACACGCCGTTTTAACGCGGTGAACGGGCATAGCATCGTCCTACGCAGATCTGCAAAGTAAGGTTGCACTGCATTTCTTTCGCATTCATATTATTTGAAGCCTTTGTTCGATAAATGCTTTTGTCCCATAAGAAAATCGCCATGGCTTTTGGTACTAATATGTCGTTCGTCGCCACAAAGCTTCGCTGCGTGGAGAAGCCGATCCTTTTCAATATATAATATTCAAAATGCCACTTTACCAAATTGATCATCCGCTTTCCAAACGGTTGTTGAAGGTCTCAATCGAGTAAAATTAGAATTTGCCAAAGATTTTGGCGTTTTAAAAATGAGAACCTAAACAATTTACTCGAATAGATTCTAAATTCATCGGTATCTGCATAAATAAGACTTGAACATACGCAGCTAGCACACCATAGAGTATTGATTTTGTAGCTATTAAAGAAGATGGAAAGTTGAGAGCTAAATGTATTTGCCGTTGTGTTATCTGGCTACTCCTGGTGTCTGTTACCTTTCATCTTTCTGCATAGATTTCATTTTCACTCGCGCGCTTCACATGAATAGTCGCATGGGTTCAACTCTCGTTCCCGTGTTGACTTGCTAACCCGATGTTCACAATTCCGCGTAGCTTTTTAAGTCATGGCGCTGGGAGGGTCTTAGTCAGGATGTCCGCACGCATGATCATTGACTCGCAATACTGAACCTTCAGCACCTTCTTTCTCACAAAATCATTGATGGACTTTTATCGCACATCGATGTTCTTCGCTCGCCCTTAGGTATATTCTCCTTGGCTCTGAGCGATTGCTGCCTGATTGTCCACGTGTCAAATCGAACCCGGCTGATTTGGTACACCATTTTATTGTAGAAACCCCACGATAATTATAATCTCTGTCGCCGTTTCTGAAGCAGCCCTAAACTCGGCTTCCATTGTGGATAGCGCGACACACTTTTGCTTTTTGCATATCCACCAAACGATCATGCCGCCGAACATCATTACACCACCACCGACTGACTTCCGATCAGTTTTTTTTTGCAGCGCAGTCGGCGTCGCTGTACGCCTCGACCAGCACGCCGCATTCTTTATCCACCGCAATAATTCCTTGCATCTTGAACTAAAGCTTTTTCGTACTTTTCAGATACTTAGCAATTTTCTTTGCTAGACAGACGCCAATCGTCCTCACTCGGCGCGTGCGAACGCCGAGTCAATCGGTGCACTGCAAAACTATATCAGGCCGCGTGCACCGAGCTATACATAGCAAGTTGCCGACTAAAGCCTGAAACGTGTGTATAGTCGGTCTGCTTGGTGAACCTTTTTCACCAGTCAAAAGCAGCGCAACGTGGACGACTTGCTAGTTACTGGTACAATGCGGGGAAGGTCGGAGATTTCTTTTACGCTATCAAGGGGTTGTGCTGAAGAACTTCGGTGTTGACCAAGTTCCTCGCAAAAAATTCAGCTACAGTGGCGCTACCGGTGGCTACTCGACCAATAAATTAAAATCGATGAAATGCTCGACAAGCTTGGAACAGCCGATTCGGCACTGGTCAGGGTGCCGATCGGTGGAGAAGACGGAGATGCAGAAGGAGATACCCACGCGAGAATTTATATCACTTTCAGACTTAATGTATAAACAACTGTCAGTATAGCACTGGCTGAAAACCGAAGAAATTTTGGTGTTATGAAGCATCAGATTTTACAACCGTGGCAGTACAACCCCTTCTTTAGACTCAAAGCAAGTTAATTTTTGTCCAACTGCTCCAACAACGCGGCATCAGTTTTCATCCCTTGCGGATTGTGCAGCATTATGTCAAAACCTTATTTTTTCGGCTTTAATGTATGCACTCGGCACGTTCACGTGTCGAGCAGGTACTCACCATATTCGGGAGACCACAAGGATAACTTTTCCTGACACCATTTCCACTCATTTACTGCGAAGTAGCTTGGCGTCACGCGGCTTTTTTGTCATGAGCTCAATCACCTAAGAAAAAGGTAATTGAGTCACTTCCAGTATCAGAATGCTGTTCATAACGAAATCAAGTATATTCGACACCGCAGACCATACCAATAGCATCTTCTTATAGTAGCTGAGTGCTGTGCCTTCGAGCTTACCACTCAGCGCGAGGCTTTGGAAATTTCTGTCCACGCCAACTCGGTGGTGTATGTAACGGGCTAAAGTTGCCCTAATGTTACACATTCCCGTTAAGTACACTTGGTGTACTTAAGGGGGTAGTCAATCATTAAATAATAGTAATTCGACCCAACACTCGGGTGTGGTGCACATTTGTGACCAACCCTTGTGGATGTGATGCACATGGGCATTCACATTAGGAGGGATGACGCCCAGCGTCATCCGTGCTGACGGCTAGCGTCATCCGTTACGCGAGGTATCTATAAAGATACGCTCGCAATACATATTAAATGTTATCGATAGAGATAACATTTTAATTGGTAAAATTAGGTATTTGTATTTAATTCTATTGAATAGAAATCAGTCTGAAAACTGCTTCCTACTTGGTAAGTGCGCACCAGGAGACGGATTACCGCTCTCGTGACGACACTCAACCAGAATTCCTAGTGTGTTGGGTGAGGTCGCTAACGCGCCCACCACAACTACCTCACTGCACGCAAGAGAAGCAGGTTTAACCGCTTCCTCGCTGTGCTAGGGTGTGTGCCTAAGCAGAGTGTGGCCGCATTTCGACGTGCCCGCCTACACTTGGTAGCACTTGAAATCCTTCCCACGACCCGCATCTCTGCGTGTGTACGTGAGGATGAGCCTCAATATTGATTGGGCTCATTTTCCCCACCTCTCCGA
>NC_090611.1:4926354-4966734 GCF_004359215.1 Bremia lactucae
AATTCCGCCTCGTATTGGTCGGGCGTTTCATTTGAACGCAACACGACCGGGATCGGGAAAATACGCCCAAGCGATTTTCCCTGAGCCCTCCATGATTGAAAGACGCCATAATAATTATGTGCGTCTACAAGAGCGCGCTCTAGGAGCGACGCTCTTGGCCCGTCTAAACGAGGCCATTTAGATGGAGGGGGCATCTTTGGAATGCCACCCGTCACATAGCCGCGTTCTAAACGACTGGCTTGTGACACCGACTGAGCACGTTCACGTGTCGTCGGCGGAGCTTTAGGCTCCGAATCCTCTATGTCAGAACCAGTATAAATTATGGTCTGAGCATAAGGCGTTGTGGTTATACCCAACGGAGAAGCGGCTGTGCCTTTATGGACAGTGCTCTCAATACTTGTCGCTGCGCTTTCCAGCGCAGATGATGGGACAGCATTCGTAAATGATGCTGTCTCCATGTTGGTGAGCCATGAGAGAAGTTTAGATGGGCAATAATGCCGCATCATCATTCCTCATGAGCTCGTTGTCCGCATCACTACTATGAGGTGACGGCAACGGTGTCGACTCATTGTAGTCGACATTGAGCGACGGATCAACATCCTCACTGTTAAAGTGGGATGGATCCTTTAGCCCTGTTAACGCGACAGCCGCAGTGGCTGTCGGCGTTCTGACTAAGGCATTAGACGCGGCCGGTGAATTAACGCGGCGCGTGCGCTTAGTGCGAGGTTGAGTGAGCGTCTTCGCAGACGACCCACCAACGTGGCCCCATTTAGGTTGCATCTTGGGAGCCGTGTATGGAAACACGTGCGCTAGAGTGATCGAGTGAACTAGCGGCGCGTAAAGCTGCTCGCAGTTCCTCTCTCCTCTGTGACGAATTTAAAAATGTGATTTCGTTCTTAAAGAGGGGGATGGTGTAACGGGCTAAAGTTGCCCTAATGTTACGCAGTCCCCGTTAAGTACACTTGGTGTACTTAACGGGGACTGCGTAACATAGGGGCAACTTTAGCCCGTTACAATGACGATAAGTGTTAAGCACAGCTTATTTTACTTGACTGTCCTAATTTAATATACATAATGCTCTACTCGACGCAAGTACAAGATTGTTTTTCTATCCGTTATATATTTTTAGGTAGGTTGCACACGGGCCGAGAACAACGCTTATAAACCGGTAATGAAAAGTTTCCTACATTCTCTGATTTTGGCCCTGCCGGATCCTGTTCGGCCTTTCGGTGGGTCCATGACGCATCTGACTTTGCCATAGGCAAAGCTCTGTTACAAACTGTGCCGCTTATTTGCTTACAAAATTTATCGCTTTAGGGCAATTCTTATAAAAAAATGATTAAATTGAAAAAGATTTTTTTCTTTTTTGTACAAATTTTATCCTGACAGCTACAGAAAAAATGACAAAAATTAACAAATTGGCTAAGAAGATACATGAATTGCCCTCGCTCTGCAGTGTCAACGCTTATGTTCTCAATACATGCTGTGCTGTTTATTTGACCCATGCTGTGACCCAAAATGCTATATTCTAGATACAAAGCTCCAGATACGTACGATTATACGAATTTACGCCGTCGTCCTCGAGCACCGGATAGGCAGGGGTCAAGCCGTCCTGCCCATACATGTAAAGCGAGTTGTAGATCTTCCAATACACCTCGCGCACGCGACGCGCAGGGTGAAACAGGCCTTGCAAAACGTACTGGAGGATCACGTGCGGCCCCAGGGCTACCCGACAGCCTTCAATGGCTTCAAATACCGCATTGATCACGTGTGGAGAAGTTTCGAAAATATTGGGCCATACAAAATTAAGCAAGTGCACAAGCGCGTCCTCACAACCTAAGCCAGCAACACCCAAAGCCAAGTGCTTCACAGTTGTACACGCCGTCTGACGATGTACCAAATCACGATCCATGAGCGCATCCTGTAGCAGTGGAGCGACCGCATAAATGTAATCTTTACCCATTTCACCAATGTACTCAAACATGAAAGAAAACGCCTTCAAGACACCATTCTGGACATTCAGCTCTGGCACGCGGTATTCATTCATAAGGGCAGGCACTACCGTAAATGGCGAGCACGTTTCGGCCACAATAGCAATTGCTACAGTAGTGCACACTCGATTCTGTCGCTCTTGAACCTTAAGATTGTTCAGCAACGTATGCAGCACGTCCTGAGGACCAATTGCTTTTGCAATGTAGCCAAACGTATTAACAGCCGCCCGACGAATACCTTTCTTGTGGGCTTTGAGCATGTCCAGCAATTCAAAACAGATGCGCATCCATTCGCGAGCTGAAACCAAGTCGGCACCACGATCGGCAATGCGGCCAACGAGGTCGATACAATTCTCTTGAACTTTTTCGTGACGATTTTTGAGGATTGGAGTAAGTCGTGGAAGCAAATCCTTGATCGGTGGGGTCATTTTACTCATACCAATTACGTTGACGATGGCCTTTAAGGCTCCTAGAATGCTTCCTAACACCTCAGGATACTCTTCACCCAGATATTCGTACAAAACGACCCCCATATGCCCCATTAGCGGTTCTTGGTCACACGTCTTCATGACAACTGCAATCCGATTAATCAGGTCAGCTGCCTGCATACGCACCTTAGCCGGCTTATTGTTCAACCGCCACTTGATAGTTCCACAAATTTGCGGCAAATAATTCTTCGCACGGATCCCTAGAGCGTTCACAACGATGCCAAATCCATTCAGCATCACAAAGGTGTCGTCCGATGTTTGTTCTTGAAAAGCATACAAAATTCCGTCAATCAACTTCTCCTCAAGATCCGTATCAATGTCCGTGGCACCCAAGTTTGAGATGATTTTCTGAATAGCTTCCATTACCATGCGGCGATAAGGCTCACTCTCATCTTTTAAATCGACCACGACCCGCGAGATAATTTCACTTGCACCAACATTATTGGCAAGTTCCACCGTTGTCTCCACCAGCTGGCGGTAATTACGCTGATCAAGCGCCATACGACGGACCCAAAAGTGCCGGAAAAATTCGGGCAAAATCTTTTTCTTGACATAAGAAGCTTCAACACCATCAGTCGATACACACTGCTTGACCACTTTCAAGACAATTTTCTTCATTTCTTCGTCCGGCGACTGAAACTCTCGAATTAAGATCTCCATTACTTCGACCGTATAGTAATTCGCATATTGAGCGTCCATAAGTGGAATGATGAAGCCAATAGCCTTTAAAAAAGCCGCTAATCCCTTTCCATGGTGCTTTCTGGTACCACGCCACAACGGTCGTAGCACCGAGTCAAACGACTCAATACCGTACGGATGCGCCGCTTCAGCGAGAGCAGCAAGAGCCAAGGCAGTAATCGTTCGCACTTTCTGATCATCTTCAAGACCGTGGTCAATAATCTCCACAAGATGTTTCAGATGCGGCAACACGGCGCACCCCATCAGAATCGCAACTTGTTGCACTATCTTGATGCCAGTGTGTCGAGCTTGCCATGACTTTCGCGACTGACAAACCGCTTTTAAAAACGGCAACAATGCTGGAATGCCAAGCGCCGATGCCACAACTGCAAAAGCACGTGCCGTCGTATTGCGCACATACTCGTCGTCAATATCAATGTCTGGACGCATGGTTGAAATCATTGTCGCCAGACCAGCTGCTTTGGCCAAATTTGAAATAATTTCGCGTCCTTCCACGCGAGCATAATAGTCCTCATCGATCAGCAGAGGCTCAATCACAACGAGAATTTTATGAACGTATGGACGCACAAGGTCATCAAGCTTGTACAGCACTCGATCAATGACTTTTACCAGTAAATGCCGCTCTTGATCTTCTAACGTTGGAGCCATCAGCAATGGCAAGATCTGATTGAACAGCGCACCTGCCCCAAACTCACGTGCCTTATCTGTCAGCTGGCGCAGTGCAGTCTTTCGTTGGGGTGGAGTGCCATTTTTTATTTTTAGCAGCAAGCGCATAATTTTACGTTCCATGGCAGCCTCGGGGTCCAAATCGTCTTCATTGACTTCGTCCATGAGCTTGCCAAAGTACTGGTAGTCCTCTGGTTTAATAAAAGGCATGGCACTACCATCTGCCGAGGGCGTTTCGACAATAGGCACGCCATAGTCTTCACGGGCTGGAGTGGCTTGCATGGCAAACCCTGGCGTTTGTCCCATTGGCGTCGGAGTCGCAAGCAGCTTTCGAGATGGCGTTCGAATCGGCACATACGAGGAAGGAGGGTCCAGAATCTTGTATCCCGTTGCTGGAAACAGCGCATCCAGCTCTTGATCCGTAAGATTCCGATTCCGCTCTTCAATTTCACGTTCCCAACGCAAACGTTGCGCCAACTCCGGAGTCAAGGCGCCATTCATAATATCGACGGCCATCGAGGATCCAGGGGTCATATGCAGACTCTTGCCAGGCGTAGCCATGTCATTTGGACCTGACATGGGCGTCTCATCCCACCGTGAGCGCTTTCCAGTACCAGCAGGCGTCACACCGCCCAAAGGCGTCGGCGTCGCGTCCCATTTCGTAACATCAGTACTGGCCACGGGTGTTTCATCCCATCGGTTCTTCCGTCCTGGGGTGACACCCGCTGGTGTCGCTGCGGCTGGCGTGGCATCCCAGCGCGAGGACGACCGCGTGGGTGTCGCCGCCACAGAGATTTCCGACACGGTGTCCCATTCGGATTGGCTCTCACCATCGGTCTTTTCCGCGACGGGGGCTTCTTGGTCCCAGCGCATCCGCTTACGTCGTCGTTTGGGTGTGGCATCCCCGTCCAGCGGCTCAGGCTTTTTGTGTTCCTGTTCTTCCCGCTGCTGCTGAATCTTACGCACCACTTCAGCGCGCTCTTGCTCTAGTTGCTGACTGTGCATAATTTCCTTGAAGCTTCGGGCCGGAGTTTTGCCGCCAAACGCGTCACCACGCTCGGGCGATAACATGCGCTCAAACCGCCGCTTGCGGTACGCATTCTCGCGGTCCACAATGCGCGTGTTAACGAGTCCTGAGCCATTAGCATCGCGTGTATCGGCGAATGGATCGTAACTTTCGTCAATGAGCCCATCGCTCGCGTTTGCCTTCGTTGCCCGAGAGTGATGGTCGTCCGCACGCGCTTCTGGCTCCGTGTCGTCACCCTCTTCTGTGACGGTGGCACTGTAGCCTTCAAATTGGTTGCTGGGACCAGAACCGTAAATGTCGCGGTCAAATTGACCCGTTGAGGACAGGCTCACGCCAACGTTATCGTCCTTCTCCGTCATGATGCTGCGCGAACTCTTGGAGATCGCGGTCGTGGTTTTCGGGACGTGCTCGAGATAAAGCGTCAATTTCGTGTGGGGTACATGAAGAGTTGGAGCCCTTTCCCAAAAGAATCTGTGCCTAAAAATGTATCCGGAAGATCTTGAATTTATTCAAGTGAACCGTTATTGAGCAGTATTGCCCATGACCATTCATGCGCCATTCAAGGATCGTCCCTGCTTCACGAAGCTCTTTGCCTCGTAGCTTCCTACACTTATTCAATACACTTGCTACAAGTTCAAAAAGTTTGTAAAATCACCCTAGTTGTCGCTTGGGTTCGGCAACCTTCCAATTTTCTCTTGCAGGTATAAGAAGTACAGACAAACACTTTTCCACCTCTGAACTGGGACACTTGGCAGACCCTTTTCAACTGGAAGCATGTCTTTCAACTGGAAGACAACCCAGTTAAACGAGCGTATAGAGCGTCGTAACGTGCTTATAATCAAATTTGACTGAAGTTACAAGGATGGAAGCAATTCGCGATTTTATCGGTAAAAACAAAGACAAAAATCACCAATCAAGTGACTACGACGATCGCTCTCAATCAAATTCGAAAAGCAGCCCGGCATACCGCTCATCAGACGCTCGCGGCGAACCTGATGTAGGCACTAAGAGTTACTCGCGTGGTTCATACGGCTCCGAAGACGACAATGTGGGTCGACGTGATAATAAAAGCAATTCGTCGACACGAGATGCCAGCAGTTACTCAAGTGGACAAGGTACTTATAAAGATGATGACAATTATCGCAGCGGCTCAATCGATACGTCGGGGAGTGGCTACGTTTCCAAGGAGCAGGCGCACCAATTCGTCTACGAAGGCGACGATGAAATAAGCAGTGGGACTCGGGGATCCCCTAGCGGAATGTCGCGTGGTCACCAAAGTGGAAATTACGCTTCTAACGACGATGAAATAGGCAGTGAGACTCAAGGACGCTTTAGTGGAACGTCGCGTGGCCACCAAAGTGGAAACTACGCTTCTTACGACGATGAAATAGGCAGTGGGACTCAAGGACGCTTTAGCGGAACGTCGCGTGGCCACCAAAGTGCAAATTACGCTTCCAACAATGATGAAATAGGCAGTGGGACTCAAGGACGCTTTCGCGGAACGTCGCGTGGCCACCAAAGTGGAAATTACGCTTCTAACGACGATTTTTAAGGTTGATACCAAGGGCTTCTTCGATACCAGATGCGTGTATTTTTTCTTTAAGAAGCTCTTGCAACGATTTCTAAAATGCAAATATTTAAGACAATTTTTTTATTTATTTTGTTTTTCTAAAATATTCCTGACGAGAATAACTTTACTTGACTGTTCTTTTGTTTTTCTGAAATATTTCCGACGTTGACCCAAAATTCCAATTCTGACAAGATTAAGTTGCTGTATCACGCGTGCTTCTAATCCGGTGCCGCAAAATCAAAAGAAGCGATGGACGCCGAGCTCCGCATTAGCGGATTCAAGCGAATTCTCGTGCGGCTCGACGAGAGTACGCGTCGTAAGTATTGTTGCCGCGCGCTAGAAGAAGATTTGCAACACGCAAAGCGGCAGATGCGCGCTTGTGCGGCCGCTATGGCGGAGGCCAAAGAGGTCGACGAGGCCACTCGCAAGCTGCACGCCAGTCAACGGGCAGCAGTATCGAGCGAGAAATTGTCTGAATTTGAATGTCTTCAGCAAGAACTCGAAGCGGCCATGAAGGCGCTATTACCAGAGCAGCATGTGCCAAACGATCTTCTAGATTTTGAGAACGGCAAAGAGGTAAGAACCTCCGAAGCCAGGACATTAGCGAAGCAACTCCTCCGAACGCACGAGTTGGAGGTTGCAGTGACTCAGATCAAACAACTAGTCAAGCTCATGCCACTCGAGCAGGAAATGGATGACAACGAGATCAAATGGTGGACAAATTACGCAGTTAAAGTGGTTGCACATGCCTATGCGTTGAAGAAGCGCAATGCGAAGGTGGATAAATCGTTGCAACGGCTAGACAAGCAGGTAAAGAAGTTCAAGGCCAAGATGCCCGCGCTCAAAGAGTTGATGTAAGTCATACACAAAAACAAATCTAACAAATGTGGACCACGTCAACTTACAAGACTGTTGGTAATTAGGGACGAGCAAAGGCAAATGGTGGCAAGGAAAGAGTCTGACTGTGACTCCACCATAAAGAAAACAAAGAAGCGGGCGACTGCAGCAATCGACAATGGCAAGTCGGCTAAGACAATGAGCGTGGAAAAGCCTAAAACGAGCGTTCCTGGTGACGACAACAAGTCCGAGTCAGTTGCTACTCGAACGTTGTTGCATCGCTGCTCGCGAGAAGTGCGGGCGCTTCGCGACAAATTTGAGCTGGGAGTATATGACGTAAATCTTAGTCGCATTGTTAATATTGTGGATTCGCTGTGGTCGGACATGGGGCACTCGGAGATGGTTTCGCTGTCCACGGCCTTGTTCACAATGGTCGAAATTGTAGACAAGATTGTGATCGAGACCACGCGCCGCGATCGTCTCATGTGCCTCGAAAGCGTCCTGGGTGTCATTGTCAATTCGTCCAAGCTACCACTATCAGCTCGGCGGAAAACAATGGTCGAAGAGTATGCCATGAATTGCCGCCAGTCCATAGAGCAATTGAATCGACAGGCAAGTCGTAGCGATCACGGCAGTAGCAATCAACCGAGAGCGCAAGTTCCAGCAAAAAACGATACTTTCTGGGCGCAATCGCACGTTCGATTCAACTAACAATGCTGGTTTAGGAAAGGTACAAACTGCTAGCAAATACAACGTCGCGCTTGATTGCTTCGGACGCCACATCCATTTTGCGATAAAGTTGTGGGTCGCCAATTACACGAGCAGCAGTGCGTACTTCGCGACAGACTTCATCAAGACGAGTAATACAGCGCACAATCGCGCCTTCTTGCACGTCCGTGAGTGTACATATTTGTTTAAAGGGCATGCCGCGGGCCCACTCGTACACGACTTCCATCAAGCCGAAATTAAGCGCTCCTTTGCTGTATCCCACAGGATCAATGGCTAAATGCTGCTCGAGTTGGAGCAGCCCGAGCGATTCCGCGATTCGCTTAACCACGTCACGCGTCGCCTCTAACGTTGGCGTGAGCATTGGCTCGGATTCGACCTTTTCGTGAAACACCAGGGCCGACAGCACGGCGACAATCTCTTCGGGTTCGAGGTTCGCCAGTACGTTTTCAAAAATCATCTCCGTCAGCACGAGTTCGTCGCAAGTGTTGATCTCGCAAGCCACGCGTCCTTTCACCTGCACCACGTCCTCTTCCGAGATGTATCCCAATCGTTTGAGCACCCGCAGTCGCTGTTGAAAGTCAGGGAACAGGGTTAATGCATCCGTTGAAAGTTCACGAGACATGCGCGTTAAATACGCTTCGAGCTTGAAGGTTTTTTCCACCTTACTCATGACGCGAGACTCAGCGGTCACGTTATTTGCACACGGATGGCTCAGCACCATTGAGTACAGCTGCTGCCACTGCGTATAGCCCGTAGCAACTTCGAGGTCATTGACTTTAAGGTCCCTGATAATGTCAACAAATGGCATTGCGACTTTCTGCGTTTTAAATTCCTTTTCAAGCTCTGCGAGAAAATCAATGCAACTAGCGATATCCGTCTTTGACGACGACGCCACGAGTTGCTTCGTATTGACGTTCGAGGCTTGAATAGACGTCACACTTTCAACACAGCTCTCGGGCACTTCAAGCACGGCATACCTCCGTCCTACGAGCGTCGCGGTAAATGGTGCAGTAAGGTCTAGACAATTCACTTGTCCCTTAGAACTCGTTTGTTCGATTAAACGATCATCATATCTCTTGCTACGCAGCATCCGACCACCACCCAATAGGGTATTTAAGCTCTTGCTTTTATCGGATACCGTCTCGATTCTTGGAGGCTCGTAATTATCGGGGCATAGTGTTATCACCATAATCGACTTAAACACGCCCCTGTGACTCGTATCAGTGGCAACCGTACCCTGAAGTTCTGTTTCAAACGACAATTTAGATCGAGCTGTTCCGCCTTCGCCCATTACGGCTGCCGTTGTGCGTACTACCAGCGCCACTTGGTCGGATGAAAGCCCCTTAATACTCAATACAACGACGCGTCCTGGGGCAATTGCGTTTTTGGCCGCTGAGATATTATTCGCAAGCAGCCACTTGATGAGTTTTTTCTCCAGCTCTCGCTTATCACGCTTGAGTTGGTAATATTCATGCATTTGTGCCAATTCCCCACTGGCGTCCATTTGCGGGTATTCTTCCACCAGTGATTGCTTGAGCTGCTGAAGCAACGCTTTGCCTTTTTGAATTAAGGTTGGAATGTTCTTTAAAGCCAATGCTTTTTGCGTATGAAACTCTGAAAATGAACGCTTCATCATGTCTTCAATCGTCAGCACTTCGACGCGCAAAAGATTTAAAATCATGGTATATGTCAAGCGGAATTGACTCGAGAGGGACGTGGCTTTCCCTGCAAGCATTGTCCGCAACGACGTGGGCTCCGGAACATCATTCCAGCACGCAATAATGACGGTACCAACCGAATCGAGACCCCGTCGACCGGCGCGTCCCGCCATTTGCGTGTATTCTCCCGGTAATAGATCGCGAAAGTTGTTCCCATCGTGCTTACGAATGCCATTAAACACTACCGTCCGAGCAGGCATATTCACACCCATGGCAAATGTCTCGGTCGAAAATAGCACCTTGACAAGACCACGACCAAAGAGGATCTCGACCATTTCTTTGAGAATAGGCAGCAACCCTCCATGATGGACACCAATGCCACGCTTGAGCATTTCTTTCATCACCAGGACTTGTGGTAATTCACGGTCGGATCCTTGTAAACGCTGTACACACGTTTCAAGGAAGAGATGGATTTCCGATCGCTCGGAAGGAGTACTCAGATCCACCTTGGCCAGTTTGCTCGCGCTTGCTTCGCATAGACGCTTACTAAAGGCAAAGACGACAACGGGTAGCAAGGATCTGTCCTTGAGCGTCGTAATCAGTTTGGTCCAGTCCCCTTGATTCCCTCCTGAAGTGCGTAACGTACGAGCATTGGCAGTGCTACCCCCTCCACGTGCAACAGTTTTGCCACCACGAGTACTCGCTTTGGCTTTCTCTGGTAACAACTTGGTTTTTGCTGCACTATGAGCGGTGGCAACATATCCACTCATGGCGTCATAAAGTTTAAAGAGCTCTTTGCCAGCATACAGAAAATGTTGTTGCGGCACAGGACGTTTGTACGTCGAAATGACGTGAATCTTTTTTTGCTTTGTCCGACCTATCCAGTCTGAAAATTCCAAGTGATTTGGCGTCGTTGCCGAGAGAAAGATTAGTCCAATGTGTTCCGGTAGCATAATGATGACTTCCTCCCACACAACACCTCGTTCACTGTCATTAATGTAGTGAATCTCATCAAAAATGACCCATTCAATGTCTCGAATGACATCCGCGCCCCGATACAGCATGGACCGCAAAATCTCCGTCGTCATGACCAAGCAACTGGCGTCGGGATTTAAACTCACGTCGCCTGTAATTAAGCCGACATTGGTCGGACCAAATGTTTTGCGAAAGTCGCGGTATTTTTGATTCGACAGTGCTTTAATGGGAGACGTATAAATGCTCCGTGTCATGTGCTTCTGGGACATGGCGATCGCGTACTCGGCAATTACGGTCTTCCCAGCTGACGTATGGGCAGCGACAAATACGCATTCATGGCGTTCTAAATGGAGAATACATTCTTTTTGAAACGTGTCGAGTTCAAAATCGTACGTTAGAGCCATTTCAGGAACTTTGGTATGAAAATTGCGCACATCCTCGGGCGTCATGCTCGCCCATTCGGACGAGATAGTCTTCTGTTTTGGTAGAGAAGAAGTGCTTGACTCGACAGCAGTGTTTAATAGCACATCAATTTCCATTTCCGGGTCTTTTTCGTCTTGTAAAGGCGCTGCGATCATGTCAGTGTGAACACTCTCGACGGAATCTTTTATCTTCTCACTTTGATCCTCGTCTTCGGCTGTCATCGAGAAGCCTAATGCTATCAGCTCATCGTCGTCTTCCATCTCACGTAACAATTGATCCAATCCTACAGTTGTATTGTCTTCAACCTGTCGCATGGCATCAGCTGCTTTCTCCTCTTGCACAGCTCTTTGAATAGCTGCTACACGGTCTTCATCTCCTACTGCTTGATAATATGGCTGCAACGGACTTGTAGCCATTTGTTCCTCTGCCTTGGTATTTTCTTCCACTTTAAATGTAGCCATCTTCGCGACATCTTCAGCGGTTATGCAGCCATGAAGCCCCGGCACATTAAAGACGAGACTCTCCACCGCTGTCTTGGCTACATCACTTTCACCCAACACAATTGCGTTTCTCGCTCGTTCCTCCTCGAGCAGGAGCAGCTGCTGCATAAGAGGAAGATCCTCCTGCTTCTTTTCGGTCTTTAGCTCAGTCAATGAGTCACCACCAGGGGTAAATGGCTTACTGTTCCCACGAATGTTTTCGTCCTGCTTGGTCAAAGCACTACTAAAATCGGTACTTGTTCCTGTTCTGGGCCCTTTGACGGCTCGAAATTCATACTTAAGCTTCAACGGATTCATTACAATTGATCCTCGCTGGGGGACGAGCACTTGATGGGGCGCAGACATGGGCATTTGTGCCAAGAGGCGACTAGGAGGGATTTTGCTCATGGAATTCCCTGTGGACGTGCTGGCGTTCCAGCCGCGAGGAAAAGCCCCCAGACGCTCAAGCGCAAAGAGCGGACTGCCCATTTCTTCCAGCTCCTTCCTTACTGTTGTAATGTCCCCATATGGAGACGTGAGACGCACTGGGGGCAGTGCAAGTGGTGATGCTGGTGGAGGAGGTTGTGAGTATTTGTGGGGAACGATCACAACGGCCTCAGGGGCTACGGACGAAGCCGAGAGTACACTAAATTGGTCTAAAGCTGCAATTGATGAAGGAGGGTACTTTGATGGCTGAGCCGGTGTCCAGTCTGATTCATTCAGTCGCAGAAGCTCTGCAACAAGGCAATCTACAGCTGCCATTTCATTCTCCATCACGGATCCCAGTTTATGAGATTACAATAATCTGTACCCTTACGGTGTATCCAATTTAAACAAATATATAAAAGGCGGCGAGTATGACGGCGGCAGATGACGCGGAAGAGTTGGCAATGCGTTGCTGCGTATGCGGCACATCAGCAGAGGATGACAGTAATTACCTTAACACAAAGATGAAGATGCTCATCTCCAAGTGTGGTCACCGATTGTGCGTGCAGTAACTTTGCCGCCGTCCACGCTTATTCCGAGTGTAACCATCCGTAACCCGTATGTGTACCCACTAGTTGCGATCACTGTATCAAACGCGAATTCCAGCACCAGCGCGAAATCGCCTGCCCACGGTGTCAAAAGCCCGTGAAGAAGTCACAACTACAAGACAAGACTATTGAGGAGCTCAACTTTGCTAAAGAAACGTCGGTGCGGAAGAAAGTAGCCAAAGAGTAAGGATCCGTTTGAAAATTTCTTTCAAAAGAAGTGGGAACATTTAAAAATAAACACTTTGTGGCTAGTTATAATAAAACAGAGGACGACTTTGATACCCTGGACGAATACAATGATTATCTGGAAATGCTCGAGAATCTCGGTTCGTGCATTTCGTGTGGAAAGCAGCATACTTTAAACTAATGAAGTTCGTATACAGTCTTTGACTTGGTCTATGGCATCGAAGCTGAAAAAGCTGCAGCACAGAAGCAGTGGAAACAGTATCGACTTGAAAACGCAATAACCATTGCGACGAATGACGCAAAAAAGGCCGACGAAGAACGGCGAATTGCACAGCTTATTGCAGAGCAGCAACGACTAGCCGAGGAACGACGGCAGCTCCAGCAGCGGGAAGATTCCCAATTTGAAGCCGATTTAGAGCTTCAAAAGGCTCAATTAATGGAGGTCGCGCTTGGCGAACGGAATGAAAGCGACGTGTCCAAATTACGGGCGACAACTACAGCCATTCCTATTGATCAGGCTGTCACGGCAGAAATGGAAGCAGCAATGATGGGATTCCAGCCGGGTGGGATTGGGGGACCGCAGCCAATTCCTGTACCAGGAGGCAAGCGCGGGCCAAAGTTTGGGGTCAACGAGTCCAAGAAGCTTCGTCGTCAACAGCAGCTTGCAGGAGGATACGATCCAGACCTCTCCTTTCATCGCAATCGCGCAGAAGCTTGGTGCGGCATTAATTTCGCTCCAGTTGATCGAAAGCATGCAAACAATGGCCCGACATCGATGGAAATTTGCTAAGTTATAAAAGATTGGAGCTATGACTACATGGTGTCACTCAACCTTTGACTTAAATAAAGTACATGCTAGAGTAGCCATTTTTGAGTTGCAAAAACGTTAAAAGATTGAAAGCATGCAGCAGATAGGAAATTGGGCCGATAACTGCAATAGTAAGTTTAATGTTTTCCGTTTCGGAAGGTACCTAAAGCAGAAATACCATCATGATTACAAGCACCGACTCAAACGAGCATCTCAGGATGAGTCAGATTTATTAACAAAATGACCTCACAATATACTCTTACTCAATTTGATATCTACATTTACAAATATGCTGATATGCAAGTGACTCAATTTACACACGATGATATCAAATGTGACTTCAAAAAAAACATCGACATGTCGGGCCGTGATTTTTCGGCCCTCTTACCGTTTGAGAAAATTTTCTTAGCACTCGATTAGACTCAATACGCTCTCATCCACTGGGATCTTGTCCATTGTCATTTCGTTTAACCTGCCAGCAAGATCAGCAATTCGCTTCGGAATCCCCTTCGTAGCTCTCAGTGCCGGATGCGAAGCAATACGTTCCAGCTTATCGGCCGAGGTCGAAGCGCAAGAAAGCTTTAATTCGTCCACGCGAATGGGTCGACTCATGAGACTCACTAGCATTATCGTCGCTTTCTTCATATCAAACTTGGACAGCGTATATAAACGTTCCCCGTGTCCACGGACAGCACCATCTACACAGAGAGAAGTTCGGGCCGTCAAGACAATCTTCAGAGACGCATTATTTGTCAGGATCTCCGACAAAAAAGCTCGAAAGCGGTCACGACGAGTATCATTGCGTAGTAGATAGTCACACCCGTCCATAATTAAGAGCATTTGCTGGCCATTGAACTCAATCCGTGCCTTATGTTGCTTTAAATGATCCGAGACCATGGTCTCTAACCGACTCAGTACGCGACACCGCCCGTTGGCAATATTCATGTTGCGTCGCATGATTCCAACGTGGTCATCAACCACGTCTTGAGCAAGCTTGGCAATGGAGAAGATACGAACTCCCCCCTCTGACGTAATACGTGGACCTACATAATTTGCCACGGCATGAGCCACGGCTGTCTTGCCAATGCCTTCCTCCCCACAGATTGTGACAAGACGAGTAATACGAGACTGGGTCATCATAAGTGCCAAACAGATCTTATACACTTCGATTGACCGGTTGCAAAAGCCTTGACACATGGCAGGTAAGTCGTCAAACCACAATTTTGGATAGTGCTTCGTTTTTATTGGTTCGAGATTAACTCTACTGGTCGACTCGACTGCTGCCAGTGGAAAAATAATCTCCGAGTGGTCTCCATCTTCAGGAAGGAGCATAAATTTCTCTGCAACAGCCATCGGTCCTCGAATATTAGGCGACTTGGCGACTGATTGCTGGGCAATGGTAAAGCTTGCACCCACAGGCTTTCCAGTTGCAAGTGCGAGGTAAAACGCACGCGTGAACTCTATCGCTGCATAATCTTCAATCTTTTGATTAGAACGAACTCCAATAACGTGAGGAATGCCACAAGCGACAAATGCATGGGCCAGTGGCGCAGACGAACACGCAGACACAAACACAAGACGCAACGTTAACTCACCCCCACCTCCTGCCGAGAAGAGTTCTTGAAGACCTTTGTGCAAAATCGGGTGAACCAAACCCATCCCGTCCTCAAAATACAAGTGGTTTTCATCCCCATGACCCGAAAAATGAAGTGCTCGGCACCCGAGCGTCACCATAGCTCGAAAAGTATCCGTGTTGGCAAATTTTGAGACGACGGAAATGTGTCGTGGACATTCATATCGCCTCGAGACTGTTCCAAGTCCATGCGCATTCAAATCAACCGGTCGTTTTGCAAACTTGGACGCTTCCATTAAACTCTTTTGTAAAATCGAGTACTCTCGCTTGACATCGAGCTCTGCAATCGGATGGTACTTTCCATGAATATCCTTCCCAACTAATGGCGCTGAGAACAAGACTCCAAGCGTATACTCCTGGATATTTGGTCCCTGTTGGGTATTATCTTGTGAATCCGTCTCGACCTGTTGCTTTAAACCTTCGTCCTGGCAACGAACGTGCGGATCTTCGACCATATATCCGAGCAAAACATTTCCCTGGCGAGATGATAATAATGAAATTTTTTGTCCATCACAAAGCTTATATTTCTTGTTTTTGATCACTTGGACGCCATCAATTCGAATCCCATTGGTGCTTTTATCCGTAATAAACACTGCGTATTGATGCGTAGCAGGGTCCACGGCTGTCTCAATGATACAATGCGTCCGGCTTAGCTTTACGGGGTCTACGCCCGAATTCTTTTGATCGAATATGCCTACATAATTGTCCCGTCCAAGCGACACGCGAGGCGTCAGCATTTGCATTTCAATTCGATACAAGCCGCTCTTTTCCAAAGCATTTTTTTGAAATGCCGTCACCGCTTTGTCCACTTCCGGGTGCAGCACGAGCCGCATGAGGCACAATATAGGAGTATCTTCACAAGTCTGGGTGTTTTCCTCAGTATTTTGTTGCGAAATACTCATGGCTTCCAGCAAATTCTGGGAGTCTTCTTGCAATGCCTCAAACTGTTCCTCTCGGTTGTCCTCAGCTCGTGCCTCGATCGCTACAATACTCGAGGCTACATTACAAATACCTACAGTCCCTGGCAGGGCAGACGGGGTCTCTTTTAAGCGTTTAGCGGGCAGATTGCCGACGTTATGAAGCTCCGGCTCTCGTTCTGGATCCCGCGCGCTGCGTGTCTGCCAGGAAGACGATAAAGCGGACGTGGATGAGAGCAGAGAAAAGCCCGTGTTTCGATTTGAGCTGCAAGTATCAGCGGTGAACATTTGAAGCACTGAGGGCGAGCCCGATATTGCTGGTAGGCTTGGCGAGTTGAGTGAACTTGAAGGTGCGCAAATTGCGGGCGACAGGCTGCCTAACACATCCACGCGCCGCTTTCTGCTGGTTGAAGGATCTAAAGGTAGCTTTTTATCATCTAGAAAAGGTCTTAAAGGCGCAGAAGCCGCGTAGATGCGCGGACTCTCGACCGCCATATACAGGGGTTGTTTCCCTTTTTGGATTATGGAAGGCGGTTTCCGCGTTCAATTGAAGCGAAAAGCAATTTGATTGGCTCAATAATAGCGAATGAAAGGATACGGTTTGCGGAAATGGTAGCTTGCGACTAGCTCAATTGGATAAGGAGCTTGTATACTTCACGCACGTAGGGGACTCATGCAGGAAGGTTCATACATGGCGTTGGTGGAGCTGTGATGTCGTGTTACAGCCGAAACTTTTTATTTTCTTAAGAAGGACTTTTCTTCGCAAAAATTACTACGAGACTTATTGTTCAACACGGGCTGAGAGTTAGATGGAAAGTTGATAATTAAATGTATTTTAGAGTGTGATCCTAGCCATAGCCGTCCATTACCTTCAATCTCCTCTGCGTCGGTTTCTTCGAACCACTCCCAATGGTCGCGTCTTTCACGCATCAGTCGCATCCTTTCATGTCAACAGTCGCGCCCTTTCATCTCAGTGGTCGTCCTGATTTAACACTCCTTCCCGGGTGGATGTCCTTACCACTGAGCATCACAAGTCCGCGTAGTTCGCTGAGTCTCGGCGCTGGGAAGACCTTGGTCAGGATGTCCGCACGCATACTCTTGGACTTGCAGTACTGTACCTTGATTACCTTTTTCTTCTCGAGATCCTTAACAAACTTGTACCTCACGTCAATATGCATGGCTCGACCGGACGTGTCTTCACTCTTAATCTGAGCGATCGCTACTTAATTGTCGACGTGAAGTATTGACTCCGTTCAAGTAGCCCCATGATGCCCACCCTCTCAGCGGCAGTTTGAGAAGCCGCCACGAACTCAGCCTCCATTGTAGATAGAGCCACGCAATTCGGTTTCTTGCATAGCCAGCCCACAATCATGCCACCCACCATCAACACGCCACCGCTCACCGATTTGCGGGTAGTCTTGTCGGCTGCGTAATCAGCGTCGCTGAAACCTTCGACTAGCACGCCTTCTCCTTTCATCGCAGATGGGTCACCGCGCATCATGAGCTTGAAATGCTTGGCACCCTTCAGGTATTTGGCTATCTTTTTAATCAAGCGCCAATCACCTTCGTTCGGCGCATGGGAGCGTCGGGTCGCTAGGTGTACTGCAAACGCTATATCGGGGCGCGTGCACCGGGCGATCCATAGGAGACTGCCCACCATCGACTGGAACATCTGCACAGTCGGTCTCTGTGGTGTGCCGCTGCCTTCCGACGGTAGCAGTGCGCTGCCTGCATCTCCGTCTTCTCCATCTTTCCACCGATCGGCACTCTCACTGATGCCGAATTGGACAACCCGATCCTCTCGAGCATATCTTCGATGACACATTCCTGGTCTAATACCCAGCCGGCGTCATAGTCAAAAGCGATACCAAGAAACTTGGTAGCAACGCCGAGATCCTTTAGCTCAACAACCTTCATGTCATCAAAAAACTCGTCGACCTCATGTACACTGGTACCCGTTGCTAGTACATCGTCCACGTATATTATACCCACGAGTGTCTTGCCCTTGACATCCTCTTTAATGTATAAGCAGATGTCCGTGTAGCTCTGGCTGAAACTGAGTGACTTGAATATGTCGTGTAGCATCAGATTCCACAGCATGCCTGATTGCTTCAGGCCATACAAGCCTTTCTTGAGTTTCAGAGCGAGCTATCTCTTATCCGTCACGCCGAGCTTTTCCATTATTTCGGCGTCAATGTCCATTCCCCGCGAAAGGTGAAGTAATACCTCCAAATCTTCTTCCTTATCGGCTTAAACGTAAGCACTTGGCACATCGCCGTGACGCGCAGGCACGCCCCAGATTCTTGACACCGCGAGAATCACCTTGCCAGATATCATTTCCATCACTGCCGAGAATGTGTATGTGTAATCCACATTATACACTTGTTCATCGCCACGTGCCACTAGCCTCGCTTTGTTTTGCTCGACAGTACCGTCGGTGTGCATCTTTACCTTATACATCCACTTACTATGAAGTAACTTGGCGTCACGTGGCTTCTGTACCACCTCCCAAGAGTCGTTGTGCTCCAATGCCTCTATCTCCGTTTGCATTGCCTCTTCCCACTGCTTCATCCGCGGGTCTTTCATCGCATCGCGATAACTCTTTGGGTCCTTGAGCAATACTGCACTCACCCGGTTTACGGGAACGTGCTTGAATCCCATGATGCGCGCTCGCATGTGAGGAAGCTTCTCGTCCTCGGTGGGCAGTAGTTCAACATCGCTGTCAGAATCAATCGACTTAGCTGAGTCGTCATCCACTTTACGCTCCTTTTTGCCTTATCTGTGCTCTTCTTAGACTTTGCGGTGATCTTCTTTTGTTGCGGGAGATCTGTCTCCGGCATCTTCCGCTTAGCGACGTCGTCCTGCTCTAGTACAGAGCGTCGCAGATTAGGGTCTTCACGCTCCAGCTGCGCCTGTAATTGCGCATTCTGATCACTATTAAGCGTCTCAACGTTTCGAATGTGCTGAGTTGTGATGACAATTCTCTTCTTTGGCAGGTAAACTCTGAACCCTAGGTTTCATCATTTTTGCCGAGTATCATTCCGACCTGTGATCTTGGCTTCCACGCCTTTTTGCCTTGATTTCTGAATACTGAGCAAGTACTGCCGAAAGTCACCATATCCGATAAGCTGGGGACAGTTCCTGTCAGCATCTCGATCGGCGACATACGGTTCGTGTTGGTGCTGCACGAGCTTCGATTTACAATATACGCCGCGTACTCAACGGCATCGCCCCAAAAGTACAGCGGTAGACCACTCGCAAACAGCATGCACCTCGCCATGTTGAGAATCGTCCTATGCATTCTTTCAGCTTTTCCATTTGAAGCCTGTCCTCAGCTTCGCAAACTTGGCGTCTCATACCAGCTGAATTGCAAAACGGGTCCACGTTGGTGTACTCTTTACCGCCATCGGTGCGCAACACATGGACGCGACAATTAAATCTCTTCTCAAAGTAGAGTAGAAATTTTTCAAAGTTCTTGGTCGCCTTAACCTTGTTCTTCGCGACAAAAACACGTACGTAGTTGGTTGAGTAGTCAACGAAATTGATCAGGTATCTATTACCACGTCTGTCCTTCGTTGTCATCGGTCCCTTGATATCACTACCGATAACCCCGCCAAGTTTGTCGATCGGTGCGTTTCAGCCCGTATCCTTCTCGGACTGATTGCTCTTATTATGCTTGCTCTGTGCGCAAGTAAGGCAGTTAGGCTGAGATCGATCCGTAAGTCGAATTCCCGATCCTGCCGAGTCGGCCATGCGTACAACAGTGTCGTAAGCCAAATGGCCGAGTCGCTGGTGGAGTTCCAGAAGTGTTGTCTCTGTTACGGCTTCGTCAACCTTGTCGTAAACTTGGTGCACGGCCGAACTGATTCCTCGAGCTTGTTCATATTTTGTTAGTTCGCACTTTACGTCAAGTGTTAGAACGTTATTGCGGCGGAAGACCTCAAATATTTTCATCGAGTCCGCTTGACGCACCACGTAGCTATGGTTGCCATGTCTCTCTAACTAAACCCGCGCTCTTCCAATACACCATAGCTGATGATGTTGTCAGCTAGGTTTTCTGCATAATGTACTTCAGAGAGGTCGACCATGACCTCTTGTCCATCAATCACCGTTCTCAGGTCAGCTGATCTAACCTTAGTCACTCGGACCATAGTGTTATACGCCGCGCGACACGTGTGATCACAATCCACTATATTCTTCAGCATCCTCGAATCCTTCACAAGGTGCACGCTTGACCCACTGTTTATAATCCACGAAGTAGAGTCAGCACAAGTACCGGTACCAACGGCTAATGCGACTCTTCTAGATGCAGGGCCGGTACCACTCTTTTTCTTGGGGCAATTCATTTAAATGTGTCCGGCTTCACCGCGCTGCTTCGATCCTTCTCGATCGTCATCACTTGAATCCCTTTTGTCGATTGGATCGGTGTCATATACAGCATCAACATGCTGTTTATGACATGTTCCAGAGTGTTCGATACCGCCGTCCATACTAGCAGCATCTTTTCGCAATAACTAAGAGCCGAGCCTTCCAGCTTTCCACTTAGCGCTAGAATCTTGAAGTCTTCCGGCCATTCGCCTCCACTCATTAGTTGTGCCGCGCCAAGTCGCTGTAGAAAACGCATTCCTCACGCCTTGAAGTCGGCACCCACACTCAAGTAAGTCTCTTTTCCTGAGAACTTAGCGAAGCCGAGCCAATCCAGGTCCCGAGGCTTCGGCATTTTGAGACCATGGCCTTCCGGTCGCACAAATTGCTGCGCTGAGGTTGGTTGCTCCCTCTGTTGCGGCGGTGGGTTAGGCGGCGGCATACGCGGCATCGCAGTCGGCGCGACGGTTGGCATCGGCTCGTCAAGTGATCCTCTTCTCATCCGACCGTCGCGTTCTCGGATGCAGTCCGTGAACGCACTTGAACCGTTGAATGAGTGCTTGGAGGGTGGCGTGGGCTTTGCTTCAGCCCGGCGGCTCAGCTTATCTTGCATCTTAAGCTGATTCGCCATGAGCTTGGCTTGCTGCTCCGCCATCCCCTCGAAGAGTCCTTCAAGTCGATCCATGCGCTCAGAGCTCACGTCAGAAGCTTGACTCGCGCCATCTTGGGCCTCGGAGGTACCCGAGACCGATCGCGCCTCTGCTCGCATCTCGGACGGGTCAGAAACCACGTTCATTGCGTTCACGTTTGTCTCGGCGACGTCGAGTGCCGGGGTGAACTGAGCGGAGGTAGAGTCAGTGCGTTTTGGGCTCATAACCTGTTCAACACGAGCTGAGAGTTAGATGGAAAGTTGAGAACTAAATGTACTTCAGAGTGTGATCCTAGCTATAGCCGTCCGTGTACCTTCAATCTCCTCTGCGTCGGTTTCTTCGAACCACTCCCAATGGTCGCGTCTTTCACGCATCAGTCGCATCCTTTCATGTCAACAGTCGCGCCCTATCATCTCAGTGGTCGTCCTGATTTAACACTTACTACTGTCCTGTCCCTGCCTTCTTTGTGGGATGACAAAATGCAAGGACGCGTAGCTCGAACATGCATTGAGTTGTCAACGAATGAATGACTAGGTGCAATTGAGTACCTGCGAGCTCTAACGTTGTTTTGTGGTAACTTGGGGTCATTCGTGAGTTCACATTTTTGTCGCACGAGGAGTGAAAGAGAAGGAGCATTGTAACAGGGTACACATCGGTTGGTGAACCGTTGTTGTGGTACATTACTTTATGGGTAATTTACCCTTTTATCCTATTTCAAAATAGTTATTTACCAAAATCCCATATTAGTATGGGTAACAAATATGGTCGCCGCCAGATATAAATCTTGCGGCCAAAATCTATTTTTAAATTTGCTAGGGTAAGTTTTTTAAATTAGAATAACTTAATTAAGTGCAGTTCCCCTTTTGATCCGTAGACGTCTAGTGCCTTCCTAAGACTTGCGCAGTGATCTGTGAGTGATAGAAGCCTCTATAAGGTACGTCCTGAATCCCTTGAACTAGGATTTATTAAGCATTAATAGCTTGTACGACTCCCTAAGTTGTTAAATCCATTGGTTCTATAAAACTGCTAGACTCTTTGAGTCTATAAGTCTTCCTCTTACTAAAAAAGCGAGGTTAGCTTCGCTACACCTGGTAGCACTCGTAGTCAATTTACGCCTGAGTCTTTATAAGACTAAGCCTTTACTGGAATGATAGCGTTTTCAGAACTTTCATAGGCGCAACGCACAGCGTATCACAAGCTAAAAGCTTTGTTTGGGCTGGAACATGTAGAATTCATTACGCCCCAGGGACCAGAGGCGAAAATGTCTTCGTGTAGTCGATTCCCGACTTTTGCTTGAATCCTTTTGCGACGAGACGAATCTTGTACTTCTCGATGGAGCCATCAGAGGTGCTACATGCAAGGCTTGAAGCCTTCACGTGATATGAATTCTCCCTGATCGGCCAGGCTCAGGATCACCTTGTGGCATCTATGCCAACTCGGTACATCCCTGTACCAGATTTAAAGCCTAAGGCTCGCTCTGTAGTTGGCAATGTAAAGACATTTGAGGGAAAAGAGGGCGAAAACCTCCCTTTTATTCGGATTAAGCAGATGGAGATTTCCATTGACTCCGCCTTGTTCTTAACAGAACGGCAAAAGGTGGCTATGGCCATTTCCAAACTCGGAGGTAGAGCCATGGAGTCGGCACTATTGTGCAGCACATTCATAAACGACGCTTTTTTCCCTCATAGGATTCGCTTAAACAGCAAATGACAAGCATGTTTGCCCTGCCTGATCAGGCTTTTCGCATGCAATCACGGCTCATAGCGACTCGTCAGAGTGAATGAAACTCTAGGGGACTATGTCCAGGAGTTGAGACTCTCATTGCATCTATGCATCACGAACCGGTGCAAGAAGCAAATGTCGTTACAGTTAAATGAGAACTCTCAATCAGGTTGTTCCCCCCCGGACGGAATTATTCCGATCCCATCCTGCTACTTTCGAAGAGGCAATTGCCACGAACTCAGCGCTACGCGCTGAGTTCGGCTTTAAGTCTGGTCGACCTTTGCTAGGCAACAAAAGCGCTATTGGCGCGAATCACCGACTGAATCTTTTAGTGTGTTAGATATTGGAATGTCTGAGTTATAAGCTCCAATGTTGAAAACATTAATTTTGAGCTCGACTCAGAAAAAGGAGGTGGAACGGCACGTACTTTGTCGAGTAATACTCGTTGCAATAACGATTCATTGAGTGCTGAAAGCATTGTTGGCCTTAGGCCGAGTCATCAAGGGCATAATATCCCTGAGATACATGGAGTGGCACGTCTAAGTCCACCGATGTGGTCGGCCGAGGAGGCACCATACTGAGTGTTAGTAGTGACATTCGCCAAGGCATTCCGGGTCAAAACCTTCCAGTGTACGTGAAGTGATACGTGAACGGTTGCTGGACAAGGAAGTTGAGTTACCTAACTCCTTGCAAATGTCGGATTAGACACTAGCTCTGGTATTGATCCAATACAGGCTGAAAATTTTGGGGACATGAATGTCTCGGCCTCTAAGAGGCGTATTGTCTCTACTTCAAGGCAGGCGAGACGCGATATTTTTAAACTTGAATACATACCATTTTTGATAAAGCGTCTATACCCTCACAAAGTGTAACGAGCGAGCAATTGCATACGCTTGTAAATGCTGTAACCGGTAACATCGAGGGAGAAGTTATTCTTGCGGCAATCCTTCGTTACATGCTCTTTTCGAGCTAGACGAATGTCTGTTGATGAGTTCGTCCAAGCCGTTAAGGCTTTTGACTTATCTAAGATAGTGGTCATTCGACCAACGATTGAGTTAAAGTTATCGTCACTTCTGGATGAAGCTGTCCTGAAGGGCACAAAAGCTGCGCTTTTGCGCGAAGTTTATCATCGATCCTTAAATATCCTACGGATCCATTTTATTCCTTGAATAAGGAATTCCAAGATGTGGTATGTACCAATCCACCATCTGTTTCACCTCCGGATAGAGTGTCCGTTACCAAATTGACTTGGTTTCTGGAACCAAATACTGTGTCACACGACAGTGGCCTTTAGCAAAGGAACAGTGTGACGTCATTGACGATTTATTTCGTGCTAAGCATGAGGCTGCAATGGTACGAGAGAGCAAATCACCCCATTCGACACCGACAGTTTGTGTAAGAAAGCCAAATGACAAATGGCGCGTTGTACATGCTTATTATAAGCCTTATGCTGTCACCACACCAGCATGAACACCCATTTCTAGAAACGATGTTCTTCAGAGCAATATGGTGGGATGTACAATGTAAAGTGCACTTGACTCGGTCGTTGGTTGTTACCAACTGCTCATGCGAGCTGGCGATATCCCGCATACAGCGTTTAGCACCCTAAGCGGTATGCTATGGGAGTGGTTATGCCACAAGGGCTTTTCAACGACCCGGCAACATTTAATCGTCTAGTGACGCAGTCTTACCCATGCCCTGATCCTGGTACTACCAATTCCAAATTGGCCTTAAAGTGTCGTCTGTGACGCATCGGATTTTGTCATTGGCAGTGCTCTGTTACAAACAGATGTTAATGGGCGTGAACGTGTTATTGCGTTCAAATCCAGACAGCTTAAAGCTGCGGAAAAGACTACACACTTCATGACAAAGAGTTACCTGCTGTAAAGTATGCTCTCGTCAAATTCAGAGTTCATCTGCTAGGCTTTATGCCGTTTGTGATATATACTGATCATGCGTCATTACGCGCTGCGACTAAGTCGCCCCATCTCTCACAGAGAATGGCCCGATGGCTGTCCTTTTTTGCCGAATACAACTTCGGGGTGAAGTATAACCCTGGCAAGCAGAATGTTTTGGCTGATGCGTTATCACGCAGGCAGGATTATGAGCTCTCTGATTTCACGACTAAATTGTCGCCCATTACTGAATTAATCCGTTTGGCTTACGCCCAGGATGAACAGTGTGTAGCGCTACCACGAGCTCGAAGAGCATTAATTCAGGCTTTAAATTGTCGGCACATTTGCGTGCAAAATTACATCGATGTTTTATAGATAACGACCTGTTGCTTTATTGCACGGACGCTGCGGATACTCCACGCGTCGTTAATCCTCATGATGATGACTTGTAGTACCAAATCCTGTATGAGGCGGACAATACTGTTCTAGGTGGTCATCTCGGTAGAGAAAATATTTACGGCTCTGTAAGCCTGATTTATTGGTGGTTCAAACTTTACAATGGGTTAGCACATACGTTCGCACATGCGAAACTTTCCAACGGGTTAAACCCTCGGCGTATGCTGCTGCTCACTGGCGAGTCTGCCCGTACTCACAGGGTGTTGGGAGATCATAAGTATGATTTTTTTTTGTTTCGCTCTACCAAAAGGTTCGGCTGGTGACACCAGCATAGTGGTCTTTGTTGACCGATTGAGCAAAATGGCTCACTTAGTGGCTGTGTCGGATACCATTGATGATGAAGGTACAGCAAGGCTGCTCATCGATCGCGTGCTTTGACAATACGGTTTGCCTGTAGCAATTATCTTTGATCGAGACCCCCAATTCACGGGTACATTCTGGAAATATTTTTTTGAGTGCTTGGCACCAGATTAGACATGTCCATCGCGGACTATCCGCAGACCGATAGTCAAATTGAACGTGCCAATCGCGTCATTGAAGACATTTTACGCAGTGTGTGTGTTCGGACATCAAAGCGCTGGAGCTCAATGCTCCCAGTGGTGGAATTTGCGTTAAATAACGCTGTCCGTACCTCTACAGGCTATACTCCGTTTTATGTCAATGGTCCAACCCACCCACGCTTTCTTTAACGATACCTCTGCGTGGCTCAGAGCTTAGCGGGGGAAATAGCCGATAGTCATGCTGATATTAGCCTTGTAACTATTCGGAAACAAGTAAGCAAGTTTCTCGCGACGCGATTTAGTGTCTTAAGACGCGTACGTGACACGATGGCTGATAGCCACGACAAACAAAAAGAACAAGCACTACCAAAGGCAGAAACTGTATTAATTCTTATGCAATCGGAGTGCGAGTTTTCTTGAACGCTAAAAAATCAACCTACTGACTTGGTTTCCGCGGTCTTCAAGACCAAATTGCGCCTGCGCTTTATTGGACCATTTGCGGTCGTGGCCAAGAAGGGCCTAGCTTACACGCTTAACCTTCCTAGCAAGCTGCGTACACAATTATTATTCTACGTCAGCTTGCTTAAGCCATATCGGGATCCTTTCCACGTGAACCTAAAGGCGCTTGCGCCGAGACAGGCGGTCGCGCCGCAGATTGCTGCATCCTTACCAGAATGTCCAGCTGGCCCTCTAAACGAGATTGCTGACGTTTTAGCATCGAAATACAGTTTTGAACCGCCTCAAAAGAGTCCTCAACCCGAGCAAGGCCCTGGCGAAGAAGTTAGCGCCTCGTGCTTCAGAGCATCAACTGCTTCCGTCGAGATTTTGACCCCCTCTCGCGCTGCTTGATTCGCGAGGGAATCTTACGTGGAGAAACTTTTAAAAGCGACGCCGTCTTGAAGGCCGATACCAGTATCTGGTGAAGTGGTCGGGGTACCCCTCTTCCGAAAACTCGAGGTACCTCTTCGGCAAGATTGCCTGTACACGTTGACGTTTTTTGAGCGCCAAGGTCAGGGTCGACTTGCGTCAAACGACGCTTTCCACCACTAGAAGTGGCAATAGGTGGATAAAGAGCCTCAGTGCGGCTTCGATCGATGGTGGCGCGGTCAAACGAAGCACTGAAATATAAGCTAGGCCAATACTCGGTTTGTGGCATTATTGCCGAACGTAACTGGCCTTCTGCCTTAAGCATAGCGAAATCGATGCGACGCTTTCGTGCCAACGAACACAAACGAACATCAGCCCATCCGCAGACTCCCTAATATTCCAAATAATGCGGAGGCTGCGAGCCCGATGGACCCAGTTCTCAAACGAAATTTCGTTTTAACTTTTGTTTCGTTCAGAAACAGAACCATCGGAACTTCCCTCATATCTCTGTAGCTCGACGAAGAGCTTGTTCCTCTAGGAGATTGACCGCTCTTGCTCTTCATCGAGCGGGTTCGTGATAATGTTGAACTCAGGGTCCTGTGTCCTGCGCAATGCATTTAAGACATCGGCGGTACCACGTTCTGGGAACGGATTCGGAGCCTGCCGACACTCATCCTTGTGAGGAGGCGTGAAAGAGCGACGGTCTTTCTCCTCACCCTCTGATAGAGTGTGACTTTCATCATTTTTTCTAATCGTCGAGGAAAGTACTAAGAGTTTGTAACTCACGCTTTGTTGTCATGGGACAAAGGAAAGCAATATACAACCAAACGGTTAGCTGTTTATGTTCCAACCTTAAAGAAGAAATAAAGCAAATGTTGTCACTCGGTGTTAACAGTCTAATAGGGGAGGGTGTAATGGGGCACAAACTGGTTGGAGAACCGTTGTTGTGGTACATTTACTTATGGGTAAAATACCCTTAATTCTATTTTAAAAAAGTTAATTACTAAAATCCCATTTTAGTTTGGGTTACAAATGTGGTCGCCGCCAGATATAAATCTGGCGGCCGAAATCTATTGTTAAAATTGCTAGAGTAATTTCTTTAAATTTAAAAAATTAAATAAAGTGCAGTTCCCCTTTTGATTATTAAGCGTGTAGTGCCTTTCTAAGGCTTGCGCAGTGATCTGTGAGAGATAGAAGCCTTTATAAGGTACATACTCTCGGGCACTAGTTGCCGCTTGGTTCCACAAAACCCACAAATCTCTTGAACTAGGATTCATTATGCTTTAATGGATTGTACCACTCCCTTATTTGTTAAACCTAGTAGATGACTTACGAGACCGCGAACGCCAAGTCAAGTCCGGTGAGAAGATGTCAAGCCGCCGGGTACGTGCGGCACGACAGAGCACGTACTCCGACTGTAAAAGAATTACATTGCATGAATTAAGGGTAGGTCTATCGGATGACATTAGTTGACGTCATCGTCTGGCGTCATTCGATGTCGTCACTATGAAGCTTCAAGGAAGACTTGAAGAAAAGGCTTAGAGGTAGCACAGGACAGCGAATTAGGACATAGATGTTCTTCAGTTTACTAAAGCAAGTGAAGCACAAGCCTTCACCATGTGCGCGCCGTTTAGCTGCATGGGGACAAGATGGCTCATCGCTTACTTTATTTAGACATATAACGATCTCACTGAGGCACTTTGCTGAATCAAATAAGCTTAAGGACTACCATACTTTCATGTAATCGAAATTGGAGCCGCAATTTGATGTTAAGCCGTTAAGCAGCCTTGGCAACTTGTCGGTGGCCACCTAAGTCGGATGATCCGGCCGAACGCTTAGACCGCATTCGAAGATTTTTATTGTCAGCATGTGCGAATACTTCGAGGCCTCGGAGCGCAGAGTTTGCGAGAGCAATGGCTGCAATTCAACTGGTGCTGATGTCTGAGAATAAGGCGCGCGATGGGATTATGTATATAAAGTCTCACTGGACCTAACATTGTAACAGGGTGCCTGTTACATAAGTATAATTTCCTATAAGAGGAATAACAATTATTATTTCCTATAAGAGAAAATAAACGAAGAAGTACAAAAATATTATCTTCATTAATTCTGACTTGAATAGCTCCAATGATACCAAATTTGGTATTATTGACGCAATAAGACAGAATCTCTATTAATTGAATGATATAAGTCTAAATCAACCCCGCCAATATTTACTAGACACGATTGTGCGGTGCGCAAGGAGGCGCCATACTTAGTCAGATATTATATATTAAGTTCAGCAGTAGATAGAAGATCGTTACGTAGGAAATTAAATATATCGAAATAGCTTTACTTCTCCGTAATTCTAATCCTTTAAATTACCTTTAAAACTATAGAAGCTTAGCTACTTAGAAACCGACCTCTGTACCCCTGTGTGCGTAAAGTTTTGTGGCACCTAACCTTCATTGTAATCAGTATAAGGTCAACTAGTACTAACCAGTACTAGTAAAAGATGCCCCATTACACATGGTAGGACTTCTCAGTCCGTTCAGCGACCTACGCATGTTCCATCCAACATGGACATGCTGGATAAAAGAGGAGGGAGCTTCCAAGCCCCTCATGAATATTATCACGCAACGTGTGAGAGGTTTCCTCAATTGAGTGACCTCAAAATGGAAAGCGATCGAACGAAAGAGTTCGGACGTAGGCGGGCCAGCCGTTGGCGCCATGCTGAGCACTCTGGAAAGAGATAACCAGCATGCGGCCATAGCCGAGTTAACTTAACACGAACTCGACGCGGCCCGAGAAAGTAGCCTTGCTTCACCAGCAAGGCTCTCAATACGCGGAGGTGTTGCAAGACCAGGGTGCTCAACAATTGGAAATGTTCAGACAGCAGCATGTAAATCCTGCTAATAGTCCGACGCTTCCGTGTCGACCCGAAAGATATAAGATATAAATCTTTAAGTTTAAGGCAGTCGAAGGCGACTACCTCTTGAGATGGTTCGTCGACTTAGACGACTTCATAAAAGCTCGTCGTATCAGTGATAACGCGGCAAAAGTGAAATTTGGCATTTCCAACTTCGCCGGACGTGCCAAATCTTGGGCCTTGAGGCTCAGGCTTTACGAGCCATTAGTCTTTGGGTCGTATGAGGCCTTTAAGACCCGGCTCAGACAAACATTTGAGCCGCCACGTGCTGAATTCAGGCTCGACCGAGCTCCTGGATTTGAAGCAGGGCAAGCGTGATCTACCCGGTTATGCCCAACACACGAATACTGGTCAGTTGTATCGTGAGTTATCCAATTAATGGACAAATACCGCTAACAGTATTTATAAAGATCTTTCAGACGGTCCTGTTAACCCACCTGTTCCGGCTATATAAGAGTCACTTGACCAAGCGATCTCTACAGCGGAACAGAAGGACTTTAATCTTGTACAGGCTTTTGTCCACTCGGTGGTTATTGTCCACCACTAGCCGACAAGAAAAAAAAGGTCCAGAACCCGTGGATATATAGTATGTAGATAGCGAAAAACCTTGTTTTTCAAGTTGCCAGCAATTCCAGAAATGAATCGCTATCAAAAAACGAACCACTACGCCTATGAGTGTAGTGCCCCACGGCCAGGGTCTAAAAGCACGAAGCGAAAAGACCGACCTCTTGCTACAAACAGCGAGGCGGATTGTAAAAAACGGTTGGGGTCAGTAGGTCCGAAGCGCACTACTGATCCAGCAACGTCAAAAGAATTTGCAGGCCTTTCGACGAAAGTTGCTCCTCACACAAAAACATTATGAGTAAATTCCCCAAGGGATGAGGTTAACATCATCATCCTAAAGATAAAGTGTCTAATAAGTTGCTACTTAAGTCCCTACTTGATTGTGGGGCGTCAAATAATTTTTATTAGACGCCAATCGCTGGAAGGTCGCAGACTCAACTTTGTTGGGCGCGATATCTCTCTAACGAGGAGGACGATGCACCTAGCAACAGGCGCATCTGTAACAGTAAACACACGTGTAGTTGGTATTATATACTCCTTAAAGGGTCAATAGTACGATGAAGATTTACTTGGAATACAGTTGAAATTGCCAACTACTATTCATCCTGAAACAGACGGTCAGTCCGAACGTGCATACCGGATTGTTGAAGAGATACTTCGCGGATACGTCCGCTCTTTTAAATGTTGGAGCGAGTTCTTGCCGATGGTAGAAGTTGCCATCAACAAGTCAGTGCATGCTTTTACAAAGCATGCACCGTTTTTCGTGAATGGCTTACGCCACCCATATATATACCTACCTTGTTTGAGAGTAACTCTTACTAAGGGAGAGAGGGAGTCGCTCGAGTAAAGAACCTTCTAGCTCTTGCTCAGCACGCATTAGCCCTTAGGTCAATGCGAAGGATGCTAATGTTGAATTAATTAACATTGAAGTGGACAAACTCAGTAATAACAATAACGCTTTCACTGACTTAGAAGATGATGCTGAAAGACTCAGCATCGAAAACAGTAGTATTAACGAGAACGATAATACTCTCAATAATAAAGATGTTGATATTTGCGCAGTGCGAGCTGATCGCACTGAATTCAAAATAAAACCGACTTAGCTGGTGATTCTTTGTCGGGTAGAGAAGCAGTGGTTCATTTCGTACAGGATTCCATCGCTGATGCGGTGGACCGAAAGAAACGGAATACTGACAAAAATGGAAGAGCAAACATACTTTCAATATAAATTGATGACCTAGTCCTACTGTCTGCGGTAAGCCTACCCAGCATGTAGATACAAATGAAGGAAGTGATAAATTACTTTTCACGTATATCGGCCCGTTTCGTGTACTACATCGCCAAGGCAATGCGTATACAATCGAATTGCCTCGTAGAATGCGTATGCATTGTACGTTTATGTTGGGCATCCCTGCCCGCACCATCAGTACGAGGCTTCTTCCGATTCCGAATTACACCGGAACGGTCAAGTACATCCGCCAAAGCCGGATAGTTCCGAGCCAAATACTTATTGTCTCGGAAAAAAGTCTGATTCTCTTGAACCAGAAGATTCACTCTTTTCATCAGGAAGAGATCTTCTGACGAGCTGCCAACAGCTCATTTTGAAGAGACTGCTGTGTCCTTTCGTTCGCCAGTTGTTCAGTCGCAATCTGCGCACAATTTACTAACTGGTCACGAGAAACATTATCGACCGTCAACGCTTACTCGCGGCGACGGGATCTGTCGTGATCAAGATCCTTCCTTATATAATAAAGGCTGTGATCCAAACCACAATGTTGATCCGGGTCCGTCAAACGAGGCGAATCCGATTTTTTCGCTGCCTCTAAATCATTGACGGATTCGGGTGGTGAGAAGCGCTTTCTTGTTGAAATCTTCTTGAGCCACCGCGAGGCAAAGGGGGTTCGAACGAGTTACCTCGTTCGTTGACGAGGGCATCCACCCTCGCATGATAGTTGGGAACATCGTTCCCAACTGATGATGGACGTTCAGGTCTTGTCCTGCAGTGCAACGAAATCTACGAGACCTACCCTCTTCGACAGAAGGTCCATCGGAGACGAGCGCTTCCCGCGCTCGTGAAAGGATTGGAGGTTCTTAATTTCTTGACGCATCTCGTAAGAGATGAGCGTCTTCCAATGGCATTCTTGAAGGGAATGTGCTTCCTTAGGGGCATGACCTGCATCCTTAAAACAGCATGGACATGAGTTCCCCATGAGAGGCAAGGTAACCCCGTCTCTCTACACAAACGGTGCCCCTTATAGCGTGCACCTGGTGACGCACTCGCCCATAGCGTCATCATCAGATGACTCCTCACCAAAGAGATCCAACGAATCAAACAACCATGTCATCACCTCTTAGATGTAACGGACTCGGTTCGACGGCCTTATCAGTCGCCACTGAGTCGGGCGATGTCGGTGACTTGAACCAGTCTCCTACAGTTGGTGTTGCAGGTTACTTGACCCCGTCACCTGCAATGTCTTCAACAGATGACATACCCACTCACCTCCAATGGGAGTAGGAGATGACGTATCCCCCACAGTAGACGCATTACCGTCTGCTGAAACATTTGTATAACTGACAGTTAAACTGATCCGTGCAGCTGCCAGCTTAGCGGCCTCGCGGCCCACGTGCTCATACTTATTTGTCGCCATCTTCATTTTGATCAAAATCAATAATGCAAATCATATCGTTAAGTTTATTAAATTTGTAATGCAAAATCGGTTTTCTGACTAAAAACATAATGCAAATAAAATCGGTATTTTGATTAAATCAGTAATGCAAATTACATGAAAAGACTTAATAATATTTTCTGTCACGCCACATCAGTCACTATATTGACTGTTGCCTAGGAGGGGATGTACGAGGCGCCCGTTGTATAAGTATTATTTCCTATAAGTGAAATAACAATTATTATTTCCTATAAGAGAGTAAATAAACAGAGGAGTACGAAATTATTATCGTTATTAAGATTGACTAAAGTAGCTTTAGTAATACCAAATATGGTATTATTGATGCAAAAATGGCATTAGCTATATTGATTGGTTAATTTAAGTCTAAATTAACCCCGCCAATTGTTTCTAACCACGATTGTGCGGTGTGCAAGGAGCATAACAATATAATAAGTTCAGTGGTAGATAGAAGATCGTTACGTAGGAAATTAAATAAATTAATATAGTTTTACTTTTCCCCTAATTATAATCCTTTGAATTACCTTTGGTAGCTATAGACCCATAGCTACTTCGAAACCTTCCTCTACTACTCTTGTGTACGTGAAGTTTCGAGGCACACTTCCTACACTGTAATCAGTAAAAGGTTAATTAGTTCTGATCAGTAGTAGTGAAAGGTGCCCCGTTACAAACATCGATTGTGTCCGACATGCATCTCTACCGAGCGCACGCCTTTCATTCGGAATTTGTACGGCCTACAATATGCTTAAGCATGTAATAACTTGTAAATAAGCCCTCGACTTCACTAAACGCTTGCAGAACGCAACAGCTAAAAACTTAATTACGATAACGTAAGGTGAAACGGGGTGTATCGTTACATTAAATTAACACTTAAAAGGTTGAAAAAAAATATTATTATTTTAATTTTGTATTATTTGGAGAATATAACTGTACATAGTGATATTCGAAAAGCTTATCTATTGGTAGATATATGTCATTATATCTGTTTGCTCCACGGTCCAGTCAGCACTGGACGCGCGCCAAAAATAGAGACGGATAAGACTTTATTGCAAGTTTCGTATTTGTATCTAATTAAGTTTGTGTTAAATAGATAGAAACAGAAGACGTTAATTATAGTAAATACAGTTTACTTTTAACTCTCTTTAAAGCAAGTGCTTGAAAAGAGTTATCCTCTGCACGTCCTAGTCTACGTAAAATGACGTGTGGCACCACTTGCACCGAAGCAGTGTAAAGTGGACTTGTACTGAAGCAGTACAAGTCGGCAATGCCCCATTAAACCTGGTTGCACTTTGTAGTCTGTCCAAGGACCTCAGATGTGTCATCTAACATGGACATGTTGGATGTTAATGGAAATACGCATCACGTTTCGCGTAATTACTACTCCTTTCTAAGTGACATAGAAAGGAGTGCGGTCGAACGAATGAGTTCGAAAGTAGGGAATGATGCCATCCTGGTCATGATGTCCGATTTTGACAGAGATGCCCTCCATTTAACCATCGCCAAGTTCGTAGAACATCATTCTGACGAGGCGAAGGAGAAAGTAGCCTTGCTTAATCAGCAAGGCTCTTACAGGCAGAATTGTTGAGGTTGCAACACCTGTACCTGGGATGACGCACACGCGTCGTCCGGAAACCGAAAAGATGCACATGTCTGAGTATAGGGGGGTCGAAGAGGACTCCCTTTTCAGATGGCTTGTCGAATCGGACGATGCCATAAAGGCTCATCACATCGTCGAGGAGCAAATGCAAGTCGCATTTGCTCAATCAAACTTGGCAGGTCGAGCGAAAGCCTCAAATTGCGCGACCCATATGTATTTGGCTCGCTAGAGACTCTCTAAAGCCCGACTTAAACATACATATGAACCGCCAAGGGCTGATTATAACTCGATCAGAGCTTTTGAAACGCAAGCAAGGCAAGCGTGATGTTCACGCTTATGCCCAACACATACGACTCTTAGCGAGTTGTATCACGAACAGTCATGTTCGTTGATTACGGTGTTCATGCAAGGTCTTACAGATGGTCGCGTAAAGACCCTTCTGTCCCGCCTTGAACTGGATATGCTTGAAAAGGCAATATCTGATGCGAAACGGAAGGACTTCGGTTTGAGACAGGTCAAGCTAGTTCGTCATCGTATTGTCCTTCAAGACGATCCGAGCAAGAGGTCCAGAACCTATGGAGCTCTCTTATGTCGAAAACCAGAGACCTCGCTTTTCGATCAACAAGCGGTTGCAGAGATGCAATCGCTGTCAGAAGTTAGGTCACTACGCTCATGAGTGTAGTGCCCCACGCCCAGTACCGAGGGGCACTGAACGTACTCATGAACCAAATGCCAAAAGGAGCAACGTTCGCGAGTCTGGCGTTGTTGCGAAATCGCAACAGCAAGGCGGACCGCCATGTTACTCCAGACATACAATCATTTGTGTCTCTGCACCTGGCGGTGAGGTATCTTGAAGTTAAAAGTGATAGAAATTTGTCACTTAGAGCCCTATTGTACTGTGGGGGCGTCGAATACTTTATTCGTCGCCAGTCGCTAGAGGGTCGTAGGCTCAAATCTGTTGAGCACGACATCCCTCCAACGAGGATGACGGTGCGTCTAGCGACAGGCACATCGATAACAGTGATGAAAGGCGTAGTGTGATTTCACTACACCTTACAGTATGATGATGATTTCATCGTACTAGATTTGGATGACAAATTTGATGTCATCCTAGGTTTTCCTTCGCTTAGAAAGTATGAGCCTAGAATCAGCTGGCAGCATTAATCCGTGAAGATGCCTGCCACTTGTTCATCAGATGGCCATCTGGTGCCAGTCTTGGAGCGTCCAAAAGCGTGTGGATGTTATAAGAGTGAGTACTATGGCCTCACTTGTGGTAAGGTCGTTAGTACTACTGCATAAGATCCCAGTGTGATTACTAATCACACTCTGGAGCCATCTGCCGGCGGCTGTGCGAATGCATAGGCAGCACCGAAGGTCCACCACTCGAATAAGACAAGTAGATAGAGACATGCATGTACGCCTAGCGCGCGACATTCGAGGAAGATACCGATTGTACAAATGGACAACACGATGATCTTAGGTCGAGTAGAGTCAACCGTAGAGGACTCGACTGTAAATAGCGCAAACCAGAGTCGGATGACGTTGAGGGAATAAGTCCCCGCGTAGCTGAGTAGAAATCTTCTCAAATAGCTAATGCTGAAGTGACTAGACTTCAGCATCCCGAGGGAGTGATCCCTCGGTAGCGGCTGCAAATCGATACCCAGGAAGAAGCCGAGACAATTGATGTCTTGGTTAATGACGGATCAGGAGTAGGCGCTTATACTCTTGATCTGAAGGTGCCTCCGAAGTTGACTGCGGAGATAACTCGATTGCCCATCCTAGTTACTAAACCATTCTTGAGAGATCTGCAAAGTGGTAGAATCAAGCAGATCTGCGTACTCGTCATGAAGGACGAATACATAACCGATATTCGGTCAGCGGTATTCTTTGCAGGGAACGAACGGGTTCTCAGCATTTCATCGATGGACGAAAGTGTTCTCGATGCGAAGACGCGGATCGAGAGATATTGCGAGCCCTTCCCCAGGGCACAGAAAGGGAATAGACACCCCCTTTTACCGTCTTCGAGTTGTCAACACAACACGGACAGGGATCACCCCACGTGAGGCATGAAAGCCCAGCCTCACGTGACAACCGATGCAATTTTTACTTTGCACCGGTTGGAGTTCGTTTCTCAAACTTAAGGCGATTCGCGTTAAGTTTTTGTAGTCAGGCTTCGCGTCCAATGCCTTTGACATTGCGAATGAACGCGCTCCAGGCTTGCATAAGCTAGACTTTATCTCGCCTATTGTTGCCACTATACCATCGATGCTTAAGAAAAGCATCAAGATAAAAATCTTCCTCAGCGCGAAAGTTCTTCGCGCTGGGATCAAGGCCATATAGCTTTGTCGCATTAAATAAGGGATATTTATTGTGAGGAGAAGTTTCTCCAGACAAGCTATTGATTAGCCTTCCTGGCAAAAGCCACGGCTTCTTTTCAGGGGCGAGATGAGACATTTTACTGTCTTCACTCCCCTGAGTAGTACCCACTGAAGCAGGGGTACCACAAGAACTTTTATTACGATGGCTTACGCCATCGTCATCACCTTGCACAGAAACACGTGCAGGTGACTGTTTGGGACACGGAACGGGCGATGAGGGATCATCCTCATCGTCGGAACCAAATAGACTATTAACTCGTCTATCAGAATGAGCCCTCTCATTCGAGCGCTCAGTCAGCAGCCTGACGTCTATCAGGCGACTGTTCTATTCTCCCCGAGTCGGCCATTTTGTCCGTCTCGCATTCGTAGTCGACCTCCAAACAGGGGTCGTATCCACGTGGCGTATCACCACGTACATTCGCAACATTTAGAGTTGCGGGAGAAGATGACACTACGGCAGACTGAACGTCTGCCGCAAGAGACATTAGTGCGTCATCCGCGACTGCACGAACCGCAGCCGAAGGCGCAGCACTATCAACATTCCGTATGAGTTTATTCTTCATGCGTTGGAATTTAAAATGATGGTTCCGACCAATCAACATCATTTTAAAATTAAGTGGTCACATAATGACACTCCATCCAATGACAGTCAGAGTGGTTGTCGTTTAAGGGAGGGATGATGTAACGGGGTGTATCGTTACATGAATTTAACACTCAGAGGTTGTTAATTAATACATTATCTAAAAGGTAGATAATATTTGGAGGATATTACTATATATAGTAATGTTAAGATTTCTTATCCATAAATAGGTATAGACTATTATATCTATCTATTCCGCAGACTAATCAGCTGTAGGGACAAATTAAAGAGAGAGGCAGATAAGATTAGATAAGAATTCAGTTGCATGTTTAGTATTAGTTTATAATTGAGTTAGAGTTAACAATTAGAAAGAAGAGATACTTAATTATATTAATACAGTTTTCAATTTACCCTCTTTAGGCTAGTTACCTTAAAGATAAGTCTTCCTCTGCACGTACTAGTGTACGTTAAATAACGTAAGGCACCACTCGCAACTGAAGCAGCGCGAAGTGGACTTGTACTGAAGCAGTACAAGTCGTAGTGCCCCGTTACAGGCCTCCCCAGCTCGGTAGCTTGAAAGTTTCGCAAAAAGACTTCGCAACATATGCGTACTTTCATGTTAAATAGCTAGATGCTTTACAACAAAGAAATTACGAAGGAAGCCGACAAAAATTGGAACATTAGGAAATTGTGGCTTGCTTGCGCTCATGATGGGTACAAAAAATGCACTAAGATTCGCTTATTTGTAGCACTTCCGCAAAAATTGGAGGAAGTAAAGTAAAATAAATTTGTCGTTAGCTTGACCTCCAAAGACAAACTAACATGCAAGCCCTTATCGCTTATTTCCAGCTGAACTTCTCCTTCGCTGCTCGGTTTGCTGCTCTTTCTTTTCGCTCTTTTTTATGACTTGAGGGTGTGCCTTAACCGGTTCCCTAAATATACTGTTCTTTATTTTTCTTTATTTTTATTCTTACAGGTAATATTAAATATTTAGCGACCTACCCCGTCACAAACTATGTAACACGGAAAAATAGATTTGTTGATAATTAAGCGGACTTATGAACAGCCACGCGAATATTTTTGCCGTTAAATGGATAGCCGTCCATCCGTAGCGCAAGGGTCATGCCTTCTAACGCAGCAAAGCGCACGACGGCAACTCCCACCGTGCTGCCATCGGCCATGGTCGGCATTTGTACGGACAAGACCGCACCTGCGATTCCAAAGTATGACAACACGTCTGCCTCTCGGGTCGTTCCCCATGGCAAGTCCGATACAAACACCTCATAAATGGCGTTGACCCCAGCAGCCTCTGTCGCTGCTTCGGCAGCAGCTATGCGTTCCACCTTGACCATATGATCCGATGGCATTGCCATCTCGATCCGTTGCTTCTTCACCACTGGCTCCTCTATCGCTTCAGCACAAGATGAATTTGTCAATTCTCCTTGTTTTGCATACATTTCTCGTTTTTTTGCAAGCAATTCACTTGAGGATCTACAGCACGAATAAAAAGAAATTAGCCGTGTCATTTTGTGCGTAAATTTGCACACGCACCTAATATACGCGTCAATATCGTCGTGGATGTGGGCTAATTGATTAAGTACCGCACCCATTTCGTCAAGCGTTAATTGACTCGTTAATGGACTTAGCAGTACAGCTGAGATTAAGTGGTCCAGGACCAATACCAGTTCGTTCCGCAGCGGTTTATCCAGGCCTGAAAAGGCATTGTCTCCAATTATAGTGGCAACAATTCCCACGTCTGCAAAATTCTTTTCGATCCACGCATCGCTGCGCTTACGCGTGATGCGGTGCTGAATCTTGCCAAGCAGCTTTATGACGCGCTCACGGCTCTGCAATTCGTTCTGCTTGAGCTTGCTATCGCCAGGATGTTCTGGAGCCTCAGCTTGCAGCTTGCGCTGCTCTTCGACAAACACTTTAAGATCGGCGCTAAATTTAGCGTACTTGCGCTTAATCTCGGCCCCTGTGGCGGCATTTTCGCGGCTGAGAGGCACGTCTAACTTCGCCACGGCCTCTTGAACCTTCTGGGCCTGTTTGACACTCTCCAAGCACGTCTTCATGCAGTTTTGCAGGTTCCGAAGTTCGTCCTCGATGGCTGACGAGCAGTACGAGCGCAGGGCGTCGCCACCCACGCGCGCTAAAATGCGCTCAAACCCACTCATTCGATTAAGTGGACATTCATGTTTCATTTATGTTGACACTTTTGTCAAAGTCCAAAATAATGACGCTCAGCACAATTTTAGTTTCTTATATCAAAATGTAAATTGCTTCAAATTTCACAATTTTACTTCGTTATCTGTGAATTTTGTTAGTTTTTCTGTTAGCGCAAAAATATGGAAGTATTGTCAGAACCTAACGAGGCGAAACAAATTGCTTGCGATCTTCTCAACTTCGTCCGCAATACTGCACTTAGGACTACAGAAAGGTCTGCTGCATACAGTTGCACAGATACTTTTGTATTTGACTAACAACCGCTAAATCATCATAGATCGGCCCGTGCACTTTCTAATAAAAATAGCTACGCTATTAAATTCCTGCGTCCTCAGAATCCGAGTCAGGTACTTCGAGCTCATACGCCAGCTCTTTTACAATTGTTCTCGCCATCCCTTCCGTCGTTTCCTCCGAATCCGTCGATTCAAACCCGTTTAATTCTAAAGGAGACTCGATGAGATTTGGCCTTGCTGCGTCAGACATAACGTGGCTGCATGCTTCTTGAAAAATCGGTTCAGACAACGGCATTGGCTCGCCTTTAATACGCACGGCATCGTTGCGATTAATTCGCATCAAGCCACATGGCAATTCGTCAGTTTCACACATCGGATCGTGAGTACTTTGGCTCTCGAAACACTCTTCCTTTATGACCGTGGCTTTGGTATCTAGCAATTCGCTTTCGCAAGCATGTGCTCCCATTCTCCCCTCCACGGCAGGAATTGTGTCGATATTTATAATCTCTGCTTGTGGCTGTACAAAATCTATTGAATTCGTGTAAGGGATATCTTCTGTTGTACTTGTTTGAGTATCCACAGATTTTCCATTCTCCGTGCATGCCTCGACGTCGAGATCCTCCAAATTCTTGACG
>NC_090611.1:4969355-4982025 GCF_004359215.1 Bremia lactucae
TCTCCAGACAAGCTATTGATTAGCCGTTCTGGCAAAAGCCACGGCTTCTTTTCAGGGGCGAGATGAGACATTTTACTGTCTTCACTCCCCTGAGTAGTACCCACTGAAGCAGGGGTACCACAAGAACTTTTATTACGATGGCTTACGCCATCGTCATCACCTTGCACAGAAACACGTGCAGGTGACTGTTTGGGACACGGAACGGGCGATGAGGGATCATCCTCATCGTCGGAACCAAATAGACTATTAACTCGTCTATCAGAATGAGCCCTCTCATTCGAGCGCTCAGTCAGCAGCCTGACGTCTATCAGGCGACTGTTCTATTCTCCCCGAGTCGGCCATTTTGTCCGTCTCGCATTCGTAGTCGACCTCCAAACAGGGGTCGTATCCACGTGGCGTATCACCACGTACATTCGCAACATTTAGAGTTGCGGGAGAAGATGACACTACGGCAGACTGAACGTCTGCCGCAAGAGACATTAGTGCGTCATCCGCGACTGCACGAACCGCAGCCGAAGGCGCAGCACTATCAACATTCCGTATGAGTTTATTCTTCATGCGTTGGAATTTAAAATGATGGTTCCGACCAATCAACATCATTTTAAAATTAAGTGGTCACATAATGACACTCCATCCAATGACAGTCAGAGTGGTTGTCGTTTAAGGGAGGGATGATGTAACGGGGTGTATCGTTACATGAATTTAACACTCAGAGGTTGTTAATTAATACATTATCTAAAAGGTAGATAATATTTGGAGGATATTACTATATATAGTAATGTTAAGATTTCTTATCCATAAATAGGTATAGACTATTATATCTATCTATTCCGCAGACTAATCAGCTGTAGGGACAAATTAAAGAGAGAGGCAGATAAGATTAGATAAGAATTCAGTTGCATGTTTAGTATTAGTTTATAATTGAGTTAGAGTTAACAATTAGAAAGAAGAGATACTTAATTATATTAATACAGTTTTCAATTTACCCTCTTTAGGCTAGTTACCTTAAAGATAAGTCTTCCTCTGCACGTACTAGTGTACGTTAAATAACGTAAGGCACCACTCGCAACTGAAGCAGCGCGAAGTGGACTTGTACTGAAGCAGTACAAGTCGTAGTGCCCCGTTACAGGCCTCCCCAGCTCGGTAGCTTGAAAGTTTCGCAAAAAGACTTCGCAACATATGCGTACTTTCATGTTAAATAGCTAGATGCTTTACAACAAAGAAATTACGAAGGAAGCCGACAAAAATTGGAACATTAGGAAATTGTGGCTTTCTTGCGCTCATGATGGGTACAAAAAATGCACTAAGATTCGCTTATTTGTAGCACTTCCGCAAAAATTGGAGGAAGTAAAGTAAAATAAATTTGTCGTTAGCTTGACCTCCAAAGACAAACTAACATGCAAGCCCTTATCGCTTATTTCCAGCTGAACTTCTCCTTCGCTGCTCGGTTTGCTGCTCTTTCTTTTCGCTCTTTTTTATGACTTGAGGGTGTGCCTTAACCGGTTCCCTAAATATACTGTTCTTTATTTTTCTTTATTTTTATTCTTACAGGTAATATTAAATATTTAGCGACCTACCCCGTCACAAACTATGTAACACGGAAAAATAGATTTGTTGATAATTAAGCGGACTTATGAACAGCCACGCGAATATTTTTGCCGTTAAATGGATAGCCGTCCATCCGTAGCGCAAGGGTCATGCCTTCTAACGCAGCAAAGCGCACGACGGCAACTCCCACCGTGCTGCCATCGGCCATGGTCGGCATTTGTACGGACAAGACCGCACCTGCGATTCCAAAGTATGACAACACGTCTGCCTCTCGGGTCGTTCCCCATGGCAAGTCCGATACAAACACCTCATAAATGGCGTTGACCCCAGCAGCCTCTGTCGCTGCTTCGGCAGCAGCTATGCGTTCCACCTTGACCATATGATCCGATGGCATTGCCATCTCGATCCGTTGCTTCTTCACCACTGGCTCCTCTATCGCTTCAGCACAAGATGAATTTGTCAATTCTCCTTGTTTTGCATACATTTCTCGTTTTTTTGCAAGCAATTCACTTGAGGATCTACAGCACGAATAAAAAGAAATTAGCCGTGTCATTTTGTGCGTAAATTTGCACACGCACCTAATATACGCGTCAATATCGTCGTGGATGTGGGCTAATTGATTAAGTACCGCACCCATTTCGTCAAGCGTTAATTGACTCGTTAATGGACTTAGCAGTACAGCTGAGATTAAGTGGTCCAGGACCAATACCAGTTCGTTCCGCAGCGGTTTATCCAGGCCTGAAAAGGCATTGTCTCCAATTATAGTGGCAACAATTCCCACGTCTGCAAAATTCTTTTCGATCCACGCATCGCTGCGCTTACGCGTGATGCGGTGCTGAATCTTGCCAAGCAGCTTTATGACGCGCTCACGGCTCTGCAATTCGTTCTGCTTGAGCTTGCTATCGCCAGGATGTTCTGGAGCCTCAGCTTGCAGCTTGCGCTGCTCTTCGACAAACACTTTAAGATCGGCGCTAAATTTAGCGTACTTGCGCTTAATCTCGGCCCCTGTGGCGGCATTTTCGCGGCTGAGAGGCACGTCTAACTTCGCCACGGCCTCTTGAACCTTCTGGGCCTGTTTGACACTCTCCAAGCACGTCTTCATGCAGTTTTGCAGGTTCCGAAGTTCGTCCTCGATGGCTGACGAGCAGTACGAGCGCAGGGCGTCGCCACCCACGCGCGCTAAAATGCGCTCAAACCCACTCATTCGATTAAGTGGACATTCATGTTTCATTTATGTTGACACTTTTGTCAAAGTCCAAAATAATGACGCTCAGCACAATTTTAGTTTCTTATATCAAAATGTAAATTGCTTCAAATTTCACAATTTTACTTCGTTATCTGTGAATTTTGTTAGTTTTTCTGTTAGCGCAAAAATATGGAAGTATTGTCAGAACCTAACGAGGCGAAACAAATTGCTTGCGATCTTCTCAACTTCGTCCGCAATACTGCACTTAGGACTACAGAAAGGTCTGCTGCATACAGTTGCACAGATACTTTTGTATTTGACTAACAACCGCTAAATCATCATAGATCGGCCCGTGCACTTTCTAATAAAAATAGCTACGCTATTAAATTCCTGCGTCCTCAGAATCCGAGTCAGGTACTTCGAGCTCATACGCCAGCTCTTTTACAATTGTTCTCGCCATCCCTTCCGTCGTTTCCTCCGAATCCGTCGATTCAAACCCGTTTAATTCTAAAGGAGACTCGATGAGATTTGGCCTTGCTGCGTCAGACATAACGTGGCTGCATGCTTCTTGAAAAATCGGTTCAGACAACGGCATTGGCTCGCCTTTAATACGCACGGCATCGTTGCGATTAATTCGCATCAAGCCACATGGCAATTCGTCAGTTTCACACATCGGATCGTGAGTACTTTGGCTCTCGAAACACTCTTCCTTTATGACCGTGGCTTTGGTATCTAGCAATTCGCTTTCGCAAGCATGTGCTCCCATTCTCCCCTCCACGGCAGGAATTGTGTCGATATTTATAATCTCTGCTTGTGGCTGTACAAAATCTATTGAATTCGTGGAAGAGATATCTTCTGTTGTACTTGTTTGAGTATCCACAGCTTTTCCATTCTCCGTGCATGCCTCGACGTCGAGATCCTCCAAATTCTTGACGTGAACCTCCTTATTTTCATACATAGAAGCTACCATCTTGATTTTTTCGATACTATCTGGTATAGCACCACAAGTACATCGTCTCGTCTTTTGAAGTGGTTCCTTCATCTCCATCTCGACCATCTCCAGTGTCGCAACCTTCTCTTGATCACGCAGTCGTTTCCTCCTCTTTCCGCTATGATTTTTTATAGCATTTGTCCCTAATTGGCTTAATGCTACCTCCAATCTGTGACGAAGCTTTTGAATGCTTTGCAGTTGCGTCTGTAGCGTCGTGGGAAGCCAATCGCCACTCGGTCTCAACTGTTCGGACGCCATTTGCAACTGCCGCAGCGCTTCCCACGACGCTATGACGTGGCGCAGTCGACGACTGATCGATCGATACTCTCTTCTAACTACGCGTTGAAGCTTTTCTCGCCGCTCGGACCGCTGTATATTCGCCAAAATGGACGCGTACACGGCATCCTCGTCATCGCTTGCCATTGACGTCTTTTGTTAGAATATTATGAGAACTACAGTACAACTTGGATTTTAGATAAAAAAATGCTTTCCTAAGTACCCAACAGATTTGCGACCACATTCCGAGATTGCAGCTTTTTTGAGAGCAAAGGCAAAATCGCCGTTTATATCCCTTTGTAGTATTGACAGCTAGTCGAGCTTCTTTTACTTGGAAAAGTTTCGCGCATTGTCGGCAAGAGCTATCAGCCTTGGCTGTATCGAAAGCCCTGTATTATTTACGCTGGGAAGTTTATTAGGAAACAAAATATCCTTTTCGTTTTGTAGTGTGTCCCTTGTAAAACGAGCCGAGCACTTGCTGGTAATCATAAAGCCTTACTCTAACAGAAATAGTTTATAATCTTGTCTTCGCGTTATTTAGAGCTTCACGTGGTACGTAATTTGGTAATTTATATGAATGTATGCTGAATATTTGGTAACATTTCACGACTCGAGGCGCAAATGGCGACATTTATTTCAAAAATTGTCAGTAATGTTCAATCAATTATTCTCTTTTCATCGACTTCATTTCTGCAGCACCAACAGGATACTTGAGGAACTGCAAACAGTAAAGTATTCACAGATATTCGCCAAATCCGATCGACTTCAGGCTCGGTCATCTGGGCGAATATATCTAAAAAAATTGTCGGTCAGCGTCGACGGCTTAAAACTTTTGCGTGCCCACTCCTAAGGTATTCAAAATGAATTACAACATTTTACATAATAAGTTTGTGCAATGATCCAACTACCGCATCAAACATATTCTCGTTCACCGCCACGATTCTGACATGGCGATATTTAAAGCGATGGCAGCTTATTTCAGCTGCCAAATCTCGCACACTCGCCTAGTAAGACCGTCTAATTGCAGTCTGCAGACACTCGAGTTGCTGTTCAGTGACGTACTATTATACATAGAGCCAGACCAATGTGCCATCTTTATGCAATCAAAGCTTCGTTTTTGCGCAATCCGAAGTAATCAAGCGAGGCGGCATTCATACCTATATTGATGATAATATGCACGTCGATGCCAAGGACCAGAGTGGGAAGATTTCGTTCGTGACGAGTCCTTAAAGACGTTAGAGTTTGCCTTAAGCTTGAGTTTTTACAGAAAACTCGAATTGATATGAAAAAAATTAAGCTTAAGGCCAACTCTAACGCCTCTACAGACTCGAAATGAACGAAAATGAGTCACTCTGGTCCTTGGGGTTGTAGTCTGCATCCACAACAACCAAATGCATATAGCAACGATTCATAAAGACGAAGTCAGCAGTGGTTATTTTAGCAGATGCTGGCTAGTGACAGCTTTCAGCTTATAAATTTAAATGCGACATGGAATGTGTGATTTCTAGGTAATATCTACTTGTCTCTCCATGCCTTCACCACAAGCGTTATAGTTTGGAAGCAGCAGAAATAGCGCTTGGCGAGTGCGTCGTCACCATGAGCACGATATTGTCGATACTAGAGAAAGGTGTCAATAAAAGAGCAGCTTCTAACTTTAATAATTATTACTACAAAAGATTTATATTGCGAAACGGCTGATAATAATAAACCGCATCCGATAAAAATACTAAGACCCAAAAAAGGTTACGTCAATAATTTACGTCAATTAGTTATGTCGAATGCATGTCTTAAAGCAGCACAGCCGTGGCCGCGACCATCGACGCAGCGACCACAGCAGCAAAGCTCTGAAAGGACGACACGCTCGCTTCTACGCTAGCTGAGACTTCTTCTTGCGGTAATATCGCCTGACCGCTTTCAGTCGACGAGCCCAGGCAGTCGTGTGAGACGCACGCGGGCTCACGGACAGGAACAGCCATCCCAACACAAGCGAATGAGCCTGTCGAGGAGTACTGGGTCGATGCATTTGGCATCGAGATCCGACTCGAAGCCTCTCCCTCATACGTCAATGCCTTGACCGTTGACGCGCTTAGACAGACAGAGGACGAATCCTCCGCCTCCACCTCAAGGAAGGCCGTCTCGACCAACGACGAAAGGATCGAAATCTTGGCCGTACTCTCGGCTTCGAGTTGCACTTTGTCCGTCGCTGTTAGACTCTCGACAGTAATCTGTAGCTTTCCAGTGCCCTTGGCCTCGAGCTGGAACACACGCACGCTCACGGTTGCACTGGGTGCCGCCACATAGACAGCACTAGAGCCGGTTGCTTTAATCTGCAGCTCCTCGGTCGCGCTACTTGTTAGCAAAACACCGTCCTGGACAACTACCTGAGCCGATCGCGTACTCTTCAGTTTACTTACAATACCCGAGGATGCGACAACAATTTCTGTCAGCAGATAGCCCCTTGTAGCTTCAGCAGAAGTGCTCATTACGACGTGTAGATCGCCCTCATTCTCGTCGTCATCGTCGTCATCGTCAGCATCACCGTTGCTGACGGTGACTGCGTTAACCACGCTCTTGGAGTCACCCAGTACGTGGACGTAACCAAGCACGCCACGTGGTAAGCTGCTCGCGTAACTCACGTAGACACGGCCTGCAAGATCTAGATCGATCGAATTGAGGCTATCTCGAGCAGTAGCGGCGTTGATTGTCCACTGCCGGGCGTGACTCACGTGATTGAGGCTCGAAATCCTGGCCTCAGTCGTGCTGGACGCGACAGTAAACGTCGCATTGACGTAGGCGCATATAGAAGCGGCAAAGACGAGTGCTGCGATGAAGTTCATGGTGGTGGTGATCCAAAACTTGGTGGTTACTCGGTGTTTTAAAATCTCGTGTAATTAGTTGATAGAAACTGGGACGAATGTCTATGAGCTAAGATTCAATAGGCCGCAAACGGACCGGACAGCCAGCTAGCTGAAAGCAAAAAAAAGCAATTTCTACCTCCTAAATGCTTCCGGGGACGCATCCGGTGCTATTACTTTTATTTTGTAACGTGAATAGTATTGGACACTATAAAAAGTCGATGATTTAGGTGACGAAATTGTAAATTATTCCTAATTTGCCGGCGCAACATTAATAGAGAACCCCTAAAAGCTCAAAATTTGGCTCCTGCCTATATTCGAAATAAGACGAATAACAATGATTATTTCCTATAAGAGGAAATAAACAATTAAATACAAAATTATTATTTTTATTAATTTTGACTTAAATACTTCCAATACTACTAAATAGGGTAATATTGATGCAATAGGACATTAGCTCTATTGATGGGATGATTTAAGTCTCAATCAACCCCGCCAATCGTTTCAAGACACTATGTGCGATGCACAAGGAGGCGCCATACTTAGTTAGTTATTAATATAATAAGTTCAGTAGTATATAAATATCGTTCCGTAGGAAACTAAATACATCCATACGGTTTTACTTTTCCTAATTCTGATCCTTTAAATAACCTTTCAAAGCTAAAGTGTAGGCGGGCACGTCGTAATAAAGCCACGCTCTACTTAAACGCACACCCTAGCACAGCGAGAAAGCGGTTATACCAGCTTCTCTTGCGTGCAGTGAGGTAGTTGTGGTGGGCGCGTTAGCGAACTCACCCAACGCCAGTAAGTACTCTAATAAAGTGTCGTCACGGGAGCGGTAATCCTGCTCCTCGTGCGCACTTACTAAGTAGAAAGTAGTTTTCAGACTGAGTTATATTCAATCACATTAAATAAAAATACCTATTACCACCAATCAAGATGTCATCTCTATCGATGACACGAACTTTATTTAAGTAATTGACCATCCCCTCGGGGACTATGTAACATTAGGGCAATTTGAGCCCGTTACGCCACCCCCTTAAGAACGCATTTACATTTTAAATTCGTCAAAGAGGAGCGAGGAACTGCGAGCAGCTTTACGCGCCGCTAGTTCACTCAATCGCTCTAGCGACCTGTGTTGACATACACGGCGCCAAAGATGGCTCCGAAAAGGGGCCATGTTGGTGGGTCGTCTGCGAAGACGCCCACTCAGCTTCGCACTAAGCGCACGCGCCGCGTTAACTCGCAGGAAGCGTCTAATCCCTTTAACAAAACGCCGCAGCTACTGCTGCTGTCACTTTAACGGGGCTTTAAGATCCATCCTACGCTAACAGTGAGGATGTTGATCCATCGCTCATTGTCGACTACAATGAATCAACACCGTTGCCGTTATCTCATAGTAGTGATGCGGACAACGATCTCATTTGGAAGGATCATGGCGCATTATTGCCCATCCAGACTTCTCTCATGGCTCACAACATGGAGACAGCAACATTTACGAGTGCTGGCTCGTCGACTGCGCTGGATAGCGCAGCGACCATTAAAGAGAACGCTGGCGATAAAGGCGCAGTCGCTTCTCCGTTGGGTAAACCCTCAACGCTTTATGCTCAGACCATTATCCGTAATGGTTCAGACATAGAGAATTCTGAGCCTAAAGCTCCGCCGACGACACGTGAACGTGCGCAGTCGGTGTCACAAGCCAGTCGTTTGAAACGTGGCTATGTGACGGGTGGCATACCACTGATGCCCTCTCCATCTAAATGGCCTCATTTAAACGGCTTAGAAGCGTCGCTCCTACAGCGCGCTCTTCTAAACGCACATAATTATAATGGCGTCTTTAAATCAGGGAGGGCTCTGGGCAAATTGCTTGGCCGTATTTTCCCGATCTCGGTCGTGTTGCGTTCAAATGAAACGCCCGACCAATACGAGGCGGAATTCCTGCGCCGCATTCATCCGCATTCCGATGCGATGAAACAGCGGTCGCAGCGATTTAATTTCGCCCGCTTGCGTGTGAAAGAAATCATGGGCGGTACTTTACGCGCTGTAGCTTCTCACAACGCTGCTTCTGCTAGTCCATTTGAGACTAGCGAAGAGGCCTCAGCTGGTGCTTCTTTTCATAGGCAGCCAACAAGCCGGGCATATCAATACGTAGGGTATCGATCGGTTCCCAAGAGTCGAAACTCTTCAAATAACCTTTCCATTGGACGAGGATCTGATACCTTAGCCTCAGGAACGATGGGCAAGCAACCTTCCAACAAGAAAGCGTTGATTCTCACCCGCATCTATCAGTGCAGGCGGCGCCCGATACTAGTGGCGATTTCACCCACCTACTTGCGGCTGCCTTACCCTTGTCCGTTTACTCACAGGCGTTGAGCGCTGCTGAACGACGTATTGCGGATCTCGAGGGTCAAGTCTCACGACTGACCTCGGATCTCGTTGATGTCCGAGCGAAGGCTCGTCAGGGTTATGAAGCCTGAAGACTCGCTTGGACCTTTTTGAACGGATAATGCTGAGGGATCCGCGTTACTCGCGTGATGTCCCTCGCTCTCCAAATCCTGTTCGTGGTGGGAGGAATCGGTCCGATAGCTTTTCGCCTTCACCGCCCCCCTCACCCGAACGACGCTTGACTCACTGTCAGCGTCACCATCGGTCTTCTTAGACGGATGAGGATAAATGCTCTCATTTAGGTCTACATACCGTTTCAGACAACCCACGTAAAATACGGGGTGCGCCTTTATAGACGGAGGTAGGGTGAGCCTATAATTTAGGTCTCCAACCTCTTCGACCACCGTAAGGGCCCAATGAAACGCGGCAACAACTTCGTAGTACCTCCAGGCAGTAAGAAATTGCAATTTTAGGTAGGGTAGCAGTGCTTAATAGTACTTTTTCTCGTTGTGCTTGTCATGTCCGCTTGCCATTGTGTCACGGACTTTACGTGTGATGGCTAATCGCTCATCCACAAAGCGTTAAGCCTCGCTCACGCTTTTAGCATCAAACGCGCCTATGACACCGCTGAGATATCGGTCATAAGGCGTAGTTTTATCGACCACTGCTAAACTGGCAGGGTCACGAGGGCAAGTTTCTGTCTTTGAGATGATACCCTCATGGGTCATGGTCATATTGACGAAACACTGTCCCTCTTTCGCACCGAGCATAGTGAGGGGACCTCGCCCACTAAGACTCGGGCTGCTCAGAAACGAGACTGGCGTCCGAGGATGGTGCAGTCCGTTAATGTAAAGCGGTGTCTCACCCGTACTGGCGTGGACACTGTTATTTATAGCGAACTCCACAAAGGGCAATTGCTTGCTTATACCTTGCACCGGTTGGAGTTCGTTTCTCAAACTTAGGGCGAATCGCCAGACTTCGCGTCCAATGTCTTTGACATTGCGAATGAACGCGCTCCAGGCTTGCATGAGCGAGACTTTACCTCGCTTATTGTTGCCGCTATACCATCGATGCTTGAAAAAAAGCATCGATATAAAAATCTTCCTTAGCGCGAAAGTTCTTCGCGCTGGGATCAAGGCCATGAAGCTTTGTCGCAATAAATAAGGGACATTTATCGTGAGGAGTAGTCTTTCTAGACATTCTATTAATCAGCTGTTCGGGCAAAAGCCACGGCTCCTTTTCAGGAAGATGAGACATTTTACTGTCTTCACTCCCCTGAGTAGTACCCACTGAAGCAGGAGTACCACAAGAACTTTTCTTACGATGGCTTACGCCATCGTCATCACCACGCATAGAAATATGTGCGAACGACGGCACGGGAGACGGTACTGGCGCTGAGGAATCATCCTCATCGTCGGACAGTGGCGAATACTACCAGCACGTCTACTCGAATGAGCCCCCTCATTCGAAGGCTCATAGTCAGCCGCCTGACGATGACCAGGCGACTGTTTTTTTTCTCCCCGAGTCGGCCATTTCGTCCGACTCGCATTCGTAGTCGACCTCCAAAAAGGGGTCGCATTCACGTGGTGTATCACCACGTCCACCTTCAACATTTGGAGTTGCGGGAGAAGATTACTCTACGGCAGACAGAACGTCTGCCGCAAGAGACAATAGTGCGTCGCCCGCGGCTGCATGAACCGCAGCCGAAGGCGCCGCACTATTCGCATACCGCATGGGCTTGTTAGCCATGCGATAGAATTAAAAATGATGAATCTGACCAATTAACATCGTTTTTAATAAAGTGGTCTTATAGTGACCACTCTACCCAATGACAGTCAGAGTGATTGTCGTTTAAGGGAGGGGTGATGTAACGGGGTGTATCGTTACATGAAATTAACACTTAAAGGTTGTTAATTAATATATTATTTAAAAGGTAGATACTATTTGGAGGATATTACTTTAAATAGTAATGTCCTGAATTCTTATCCATAAATAGGTATAGACCATTATGTCTATTTATTCCGCAGACTAATCAGCTGTAGAAGTAATCAAAGAGAGTTACAAGATAAGATAGATAAGAATTCATTTCCATGTTTAGTATTAGTTTATAGTTAAGACAACATTTACAAAGATAGATTAAGAAGACACTTAACTATATTAATACAGTTTTCATTTTACACTCTTAAGCTAACTTGCCTTAAGAGAAGTCTTCCTCTATACGTACAGTGTACGTCACCTAACGAAAGGCACGACTCACAACTGAAGCAGTGTGAAGTGGACTGGTACTGAAGCAGTACAAGTCGTAGTGCCCCGTTACACACCTCCCATTATTCTTTGGAGGATTTGTCGGGCTCGGGTGTCGATCCCGGGACCTCCCGGTCCTGAAGTGAGTGGCGGACCACTACACCACCAGGATCGGTTTATGAACGCCTGAAGACTCGCTTGGACCTTTTTGAACGGATAATGCTGAGGGACCCGCGTTACTCGCGTGATGTCCCCCGCTCTCCGAGTCCTGTTCGTGGTGGGAGGAGTCGGTCGGCTAATAGATTTTTCGCCTTCACCGTCCCCCTCACCCGAACGACGCTCGACTCACAGTCGGCGTCACCATCGGTCTCCTTAGCCAGATGGGGATATGTGACCTCATTTGGGTCTACATACCGTTTCAGACGATTCACGTAAAATACGGGGTGCTACATATATGGGGGAAGGGTGAGCCCTTAAAAATAGGTCTCCAACCTTTTCTACCGCCGTAAAGGGCCCAATGAAACGCGGCAACAACTTTGTAGTACCTCTAGGAAGTACAGAAATTGCATTTTAGGTAGAGTCGTAGTACTTAAGTACTTTTTCACCCACTCAAAAGCGTTCATTATTTTTGCGACCATTTCGGTCCGCATATTCTTTTTGCTTGTCCTGTGCGCTTGTCATTGCGTCACGGACTTTACGTGTGATGGCTAATCGCTCATCCACAAAGCGTTGAGCCTCGCTCACGCTTTTAGCATCAAACTCGCCTATGATACCGCCAAGAGGTCGGTCATAAGGCGTAGTTTTATTGACCACTGCTAAACTGGCAGGGTCACTAGGGCAAGTTTCTGTCTTTGAGATGATACCCTCATGGGTCATCGTCATATTGACGAAACTATGTCCCTCTTTCGCACCGAGCATAGTGAGGGGCCCTCCCCCACTAAGACTCGGGCTGCGCACAAACGAGACTGGCGTCCGAGGATGGCGCAGTCCGTTAATATAAAACGGTGTCTCACCCGTACTGGCGTGGACACTGTTATTTATAGCGAACTCCACAAAGGGCAATTGCTTGCTCCACTCTTTGGGAGTTGCTATAGTGCGTAAGACATCCGCCACGACCCGATTGGCACGTTCTGTTTGGCCATCGGTCTGGGGATGATCTGCGGTCGACATGTGGAGCTTGCTACC
>NC_090611.1:4983525-4986599 GCF_004359215.1 Bremia lactucae
TGTGCTTTCGCACTAGACACACTTTCCTGGTGTCTAACCTCGAAGTCTGGTCTGCGCGATAAAGCGTCAGCCAAGACATTCGACTTACCCGGCTTATATTCAACTTTGAAATTAAATTCAGAGAAGAATGTGAGCCATCTTGCCATTCTAGGCGAGAGGTGCGGTGAGTTTATTGCGGTCCGCAGTGATGCGTGATCCGTATAAACCACAAATGGTTCGGTGCCCAATAGGTGCACACGAAACTTGACAAGAGCATACTTTATTGAAAGTAGCTCTTTGTCATGCACAGGGTAATTCAGTTCCGCGGCTTTTAATAGCCGGTACTGATAAGAGATGATGCGGTCAACGCCGTAGTCATCCTTCTGCATGAGCGCGCTGCCGATTGCAAAATTACTTGCATCGCAGACGACGCAAAATTGCTTATCCGTGTCTGGCTATGCCAAGACCGGTGCCTCAACAAGCGATTGCTTCACAGATGTGAACGCATCTTCTTGTTCGTTTGACCAGACCCATTCTGCGTCCTTTTCAGGGAGGTCAGATAATGATTTAGTTTGCTCAGCATAACCTTGCCATATTTATGCAAATAATTAGCCAACCCTAGGAATGGGCACAAATTCTTCACATGTCGTAGGATTGGCCATTTTGTTTCCTTTACCAATTTACCTTGTCTGGGTCTGCTCGTTCACCATGTGTACCAACGATGCAACCCAGCACAGGAATCTCGGGGACCCCTATGACGCACTTTTGCAAGTTGATGTACAATTGGGCCTCACTCAAAGTCTGCAACACATCGTTTAAATGACGCTTTTGTGCGACTCTATTGCGCTCAGCCCGTCCTCGGCCCTACCACGCACGAATACATCCTCAAAGTAATGGGGCGCGTAGGCACGGTGCTGACGCATCACGTGAGCGACAACTCGGTTGAATGTCGCTACAGTGCGTTTTTCAAACTTTGGGGCATCACAAGCCACTCCCAAAGCATAACGCTTCGGGTGCTTACTGCCGTTTTGGCTACATCGGACTACCTCATGAGTGACTGATAGTAGCGATCCTTCAAATCCAACGCGGAAAAGATAGCCGACTTCTATCAACTAGAGGCTGCTAACCTTGGAGACCTGATGCGGTTATGAGTACGAACGAGGGTGCAGAAATGCCATCGCTGCCAAAAATTGGGTCACTACGCAGAAGCACAACGCACAGCGTATGACAAGCTCAAAGCTTTGTTTGGGCTTGATCATATTGTAGGCGAGAAGCTGCGGGTAAATATCACAAAGATCCCATGCATTCATGATCGTCGAGTACTCAATCTGGAGATGAATAATATTACCCAAGAGCTACGAGAATGCATCACAGTCATCGTATTTTGCCAAACTGCTTGTGATAAATCTTCTGACTTTTTCTTAGCATCAATCTTAAATCAAATGCTTGTATCGAGGGCAATATCGTGGACAACTTCTTTCTCCAACATAAAGTTCCCCGTCGCAATGTCGAAAATCATCGAGAAAACACTGTCGTACAATTGTCAGCGGAAGCGCACGGGTTTCGTCACCATGCGAATTTAAAACGAAGTGCAATTTCGCCATTATGTCGGTATCTATCAAACCATGACCCATAGTGTTCAACAGAACATCGTTCGGCGGGATTAGCGTTTGCGCCGGTATGGTCGCCGTGTTCAGCTTAATGTAAGCATGAACCACGCGCCATCCACCTGTGGCTTTACGCACACAAAAGGTCGGGCTGCAGTGAGGCGACTTGCTGTCACGCACATGTCCCGCCTTGGCTCGCTTGTCGAAGAACTCATCGATATAATCGACTTGTTCTTTCGGCAACGGCCATTGCCTGGTCACACAATACTTGGTGCCAGGTTTGAGGTCTATCTCGTGCTCGATGCCCCTATCTGCTGATAGGCGGCTCGGCACTTCTTCTAGGAACACATCGCGAAGTTTACACAGCACCTCAAAGAGCGGACTGTCTCTCAAGGCATCCCAGCCTTGAGCAGCGAGCCGTTTATTTTAGTCCATTTCTAGAACGCTATCGTCTATTGTGGATGACGACAAATAGTCCACCAAATTCTCTTCTTGATTTGGTGTCACTAATTCGTGTATATTTGCTTTCTTTAATTCGGCAAAAAACAGATCCCACGACATCTCTGGGAGATGGACTATCTCCTCGGCAGGTTTAAAGACTTGCCGGAGCACCACAACTGAGGATGCCTCCGCAAGTGACGGCATCGAACACCTCGTTCGAAGGCCCGTCCTCTTTATTAGGATCTGATCGAAAGGTCACTCGTTTAGACGTGCCTTTGATCGTCCTAACCTGTCGGGCACTCGTTCTACAAGTCACCACGACCTTTTTCTGGGAAGCGGGTGCCGTTGTTCTCCTGGATAATGCACCCCTTCCAACCGCACCAGGCTCTAGGCTCTGCGCTAATTTATGACACGCATGACTTTTTGTAAGCTCGCCGTCTACTGCCACAGCCTTGCGGCTTGTGCAAGACATTCAGACGCATGACTACTTGTCATCGTCCTTTTCACTACCTCAGTCTCCACGAGGTGGGTAGGAGTTGGTGGCGTTTGACATCCCGTCAACGCACCCTTAACTGTGTTCAACATGACATCAGTTGCATTTGCCTCTCGCATGAGCACATCCTTTCCGGTGTCCCGCGTAGAGTTCGCAACTCTGTCTGTACGCCAGTCTATCCATGGTTGGTGTTTTGCCAACCATGGCATGCCTAGGATGAGGTCATACGGACTCTCCAAACCTAGCACTGTGAACTTCTCTTTACAAGAGAAGTCACTAAAGCTGAAAGCGAGTTCTACCTGAACTCCCTCAGACTTAACGAGCGCGCCGTTCGCTAAACGAACGGTCGCCTCTTCTCGCTTGCCATCCTGGCAAAGCGACTCAAACATCGCCGGTCTCTTTCTTAGAGCCGCGAGTTTCACAAAATTTTGTGATGCACCCGAATCCACTAGGAGGGTCATCACCTGGTCATAGCCTCTTACATGAGCGCTATAGACCAGCAGGGTTGAGGTCCGAAATTTCGAGACCTCAGGGACTATGCTACCCATTTGTTC
>NC_090611.1:4987783-4995530 GCF_004359215.1 Bremia lactucae
AACAGACCACGTCTGCATTGCCCAACTCCATAGGAGTGGCATCTGTCCTCTCGGCCGACGGCTTATACCAAGCTGTCGCCGAGGCACTGTTGTAGGATTGCTCCTCAACTAAGGCAATTTGGATAGCCTCTTCCATCGTCGACGGCACCTTTCTGAAAAGGGTCTCTCGCGATGGGCCATGGCGTAGTCCGTTCATAAATGTGGGCACCTTAATGTGCTCCGGAATCGGATCTACGGTAATAGACGCCGACAGCGAGCGCATCTCTTGCACATACTCTTGCAGGAATCGCTTCGCCTGTCGCGTTCCAAAGAAGCGCGCCTGAAGCAACACTTCGTTGTTCGGCGGCTGGTACATGGCGCGATTCTTTTCCATAAAGATCGCCCATGTAGGGAACGCCTTAACGTCCGCTATAAGCGCCGAGTAAGCCCACTCTGAGGCCTTACCACGCAGATGCGACATGGCGCACGACCCCATCCGGCTGTCGTCATCGATGAGCTGGGCGACACCGCATTGCTCCAACGCTAACAGCCAGTGAACAATCGTGTACGCTGCAGTTCAAACGAACTTGGGCAGGTCCATCCGATTGGGCCTCGGCTGATGCGGCCGAGCAGAGAGCATCTCAACAGTCCTATTGAAAGCCTCGCTTCCGAGCCTGCTCATGCATCAGCTCATCCTGAGTCTGAGTGACGGACCTCGCCGCAGCATGGCTCTGTGCCTCGGACGCGGTTATCCGCTGTCCGAGCACGAATGCCTCAAACTGCTCCAACTGAGCAACGTGTTGCTCAGGAGGACTGCCCAGGAGCCTGGTCAGGGCTTGTTCACCAAGTCCTTGTGCCATATGCCCTGCCACCCCCCGATAATGATCAAAGAGGTGATGGAAGTGAGCCCAAGGATGTCGAGGCTCATCCTCACGTACACACGCCGAGATGCGGGTCGTGGGAAGGATTCAAGTGCTACCAAGTGTAGGCGGGCGCGTCGTAATGCGGCCATGCTCTACTTAGACACACACCTTAGCACAGCGAGGAAGCGGTAAGACCGTCTTATCTTGCGTGCAGTGAGGTTGTTGTGGTGGGCGCGTTAGCGACCTCACCCAACACACTAAGTACTGTGATTAAGAGTCGCCACAAGAGCGGTAATCCGGCTCCTCGTGCGCACTTACTAATTAGAAAGTAGTTTTCAGACTGATTTATATTTAATCCCATTAAATTTAAATACCTATTGTTACCAATCAAAAATGTCATCTCTGTAGATAACACTAATATGTATAGCGAGCATATCTTTCTCTATACCTCGCGTAACGGATGACGCTAGGCGTCATCCCTCTTAGTGTGAATGCACCTATGTGCATCACATACACAAGGGTTCTTCCGACTGGTGGGTCTAATAACTTTATTTAAGTAATGGGCCATCCCCTTAAGTACGCTAAGTGTACTTTACAGGGACTGTGTAGCATTAGGGCAAATTTAGCCCGTTACACAGAGTGTGTCGCCAGCAATGGCTGTGTAATACAGTAAACCGTTGCGTGTTCTGTATCAATCCGTTGAGGATCGATTAAATTTTGACAATTAAGGATTGTTGTGATGGATTTAAGAGGTAATCTACCATTTCTTTAAGAGTCTAACTTCTTTATAGGCTCCTCTAACGTCGTCAAGCAATGTTGACGAAGGAACAATTATTGTTGCAACAGTGGGCTCATGCTCACTATTAATGGCTGCAACAGTAAGCTTATCCACACTATTCTTTTGTACAGTAGGCTCAAAATTGGGTCGGCACGATAGGGCATCAGTAACGACATTAAGTCGTCCTGGTTTAAATTTCACGGAAAAGTTGTACTCCGCGAAAAATTCAATTATCTCGCCATTCTTTGCAAGAGGTGTGGACTGTTTACGGCCGCGCGTAAAAATGCATGATCCGTAAAGACAATCAACGTTCTATCTCTCAAGAGATAAACCGTAAACTTAGCTAGTGCATATTTCATGGCAAGGAGTTCCTTGCCATGACTAAAAAATACGCGTAGCCAATTGAAGCTGTCGCGACTGATAGCAGATGATTCACTCTGAGCCGTCTATATCGTATTTCATTAACACAAAGCCGATGGCAAATTCGCTGGCGTCACAGACCACATGAAATGGTCTGCGTTGGTCTGCAATCGCCAGGATTTGCGATTCCATCAAGCTTTGCTTGATACCCTCAACGAAATTCGTGGGAAAACACGGTGTACGCCTTGATCCGGAAAAGATTAAAGCGATCACCGACTGGCCTGTGCCAGTCTATGTAAAGGGGCTTCGAAAGTTTCTCGGCTAACCGCCGAACGGATAATTGGAAGTCGGTCAGTTTGGAGTTCATTTTTGGCATGCCGCTGACCATAAGGGTCGGATGAGGCTCGTCGTCTTTGTAGATAGACTGAGGAAATTGGTGCATTTAGCACCATGAAGCCCACGTTTTACGTTGTGGTTTTAACGTCATGTGATTGGGCAGGGGGTAGCAAACTCCACATTATAACAGCCGATCAACCAAACGCCGTTGGTCAAACGGAAAGAGCCAATCTAGTCGTGGCGGATGCAATGCTCACGGTAGCGACTTCTAAGGAATGGAGCAAACAATTGCCCTTCGTGGAATTCGCTATAAATAACTGGGTGAAAGACTTCCAGCCATATGACTCTCCCCACCGTGATTTGGGCTGGGAAAGCGCGGGATATCGCGCGCGTAACGCGGATCTCTCATCAGCTTCTCCAAAAGGTCCTGCCGAAGTTTCAGCCTTTGGTAACCCTGGCAACCTTTCGAGTGGACATCGTGGAGATCCAAAGTTAGTCTTGAGACTTGATTTTCGAGATCCTTGATCCGTCGTTCAGCAGCTCTCAATGCCTGCTACTCAACGGAAACGGGAGAGGCTGCCGCGAGTAGGTGGGCGAAATCGCATCTCCTATCGGTCGCCACCTCCACTGATGGATGCTTCTGTCAATCAACGCTATCTTGTTAGAAGGCTGATTGCCAACCGCTTCCTTGTGGGAAAGTTGTTTGCCTACCGCTCCGTACAGCAGAAGCTTTAATACTCGTCCAGTGTAGAAGATACCCGAAAAATTTCTACTTGGAACCGACCGACGCTCTCTTGTCGACGTACCGGGCCTGGTGTCTGCCTATGAGAAGGAGCATTAGCTGTTGCTCCGGTAGTTTCAAATGAACTAGCGAAAGCGGCGTGATGAGAAGAAACAGGGAGTACAGTACAACCCATGGTTTCTCCCCGCGCAAGCGAGCGAAGTTAAGTCGCTGCGACCGTTGTTTCGCCACATCGTAATGTGATTGAAAGCGGCGCAGGAATATCGCTTCGTAATGGTCGGTTGATGCATTCGAATGCAACACGACCGGGATCGGGGAAACACGACCAAGTGATTTCCCCTGAGCTTCCTTGGGCTGTAGATGCTATAATTATGTGCGTTTATTGTAGCGCGCTGAAGGAGCAACGCACTAGTTCCATCCGAATAAGACAATTCGGATAGAGGTAGCATCGGTGGAATACCACCAGTCACATAGCCGCGTTCAATACGACTGGCTTCTGATACGTGCCGTCAGTGGATCTTTTGCGTCAGACCCCTTGTGTGTGATGTTCTAAACGACAGATGTTGGGGCAATACCCTTTTGCGAAGCAGCTGCACCTCTATGAGCAGTGCTCTCATGAATGGTCGCTGCGCTAGCTAGCACAGACGACGAGACAGCTGCCTCGTTGACGTAAGGCAAGTTTGCCTTCGCAACGTTGGGCGTCTCCATGTTAGGAGCAATGGTTGAAGTTTGGATGGGCAATATAGCCACATCACCCAACTTCAATAGCTCGCTGTGCTAATCAGTACTATGAGGTGATGGCACTGGTGACAACTTATTGTACTCAGCAATGAGCGACGGATATATATCCTCACTGTGAGAGTGAGATGGATCAATAAGTCCAGTTAGCAGCGCGACAGCAGCATCAATAGCTGCCGGCGTTGCAACTGAAGCACTACGCGACGGCGGCGTTCTATAGCTGCGCGTGCGCTTCGTGCGTGGTTGTTTGGGTGTCTTCGCAAACAGCCTAATCAACTTTGCCCCTCGTTGGTGGCATGTCAGGTGCTGTGTTATGACAAAGGACGTCACACAGTGGTCGCTAAGATTAAGTGCGAGGACTGAAAGCGGCGCGTAAAGCCGCTCGCTGTACTTCGTTCCTCCCGTTGACGATTTTACAAAATGAAAAGTTCGCTTTTGAAGAGGGGGTGCTGTAACGGGCTGAAGGTGCATTATGTTACACAAATTATTAAGTACACTTTGTGTACTTAACGGGATGGTGATGCACATAGGTGTATCACAATGGAAGGGATCGTGGCCACGGTCATCCGTAATCCGAAGTATTCAAAATGATACGCTCGAAATATAGGGGTGCACATCGACAGAGGTGACATCCACTGATTAGATAAAAGGTTTTAAATTTGATTTAATTAAATATAAAACAGTCGAAAAATTTCTTCCTGCGCACGCGAAGCTAAATTACCGCTTCCGTGACGATACTTGTAATAAGGTACTAAGTTTGATGGGTGAGGTCGCTTACGCGGCCACCAACTACCTGACTGCACGTGAGAGAAGACGGCTAAACTGCTTCCTCACTGTGCTTAAGTAGAGTGTGGCTGCTGTAGAAGCGCCCGCCTACAGCCCATGATTGTATACCTTGGAAAGGCTTAGTTGTAATAGGTGCCCCGCTATATAAATATGATACCCTATTAGAGGAATAATACATGTTATTTTCGATGAGGAATAATAAATATTATTCCCGATAAGGAGAATAAAAAAAATTATTATTATCGATAAGAGGAATGATAAATATTATTTACGAAACGAGAAAAAATATATAATTTTTTTAATTAGAGGTATAATAAATATTATCGTCTACGCGAGGAAATAAACAAGTACACCATTATTAAATTTTATTAATTTTGACTTAATAGTATTAATATTACCAATTTTGAAATCTTGACGCAATAATATAACTGTTCTATTGATTGATTGATTTAAGTTCAAATCAACCCCGACAATTTGCCGTCGTACAACTAGGCGAATTGGATAGTTAGTAACCAATTAATCAAAGCCAGTAGATAGAAGATTGTTATGAAAGAACTCAATATATTAACACAGTTATTTTTTCCCTAACGCCGTTCACGCATTGGCGACACCACATTCCCGGAACGGATTTGGTGCTCGACGAAAGCCGTCTTCACGCTTATGCGTGGTTGGTTTTATTTGCTCATTATTTTCCTTGACAGGGGAGAGGTACTATTGTAACGTGGCACCTTAAAGTAGTACTGGTAAGTACTAGGTAACCTTACACTAATTACAGGGAAAATTAGGTGCCTCGAAACTTCACGTACACAGGAGTACTGAGAAAAGTTTCGAAGTAGCTAAGTACCAAAAGAAATTCAACGGATTAGAACTAGGGAAAAGTAAAACTGTTCTAATATTTTTTGTTTCCTACTTAACGACCTTCTATCTACTACTGAACTTATTTTATTAATATCTAACTAAGTATAGCGCCTCCTTGCGCACCGCTCAATCGTGTCTTGAAACGATTGACGGGATTGATTTAGATTTAAATCAACCAATCAATAGAGCTAATGTTTTATTGCATCACTTTTTCCACTTTGGAAAATATTGGAATTATTTAAGTCAAAATCAGTAAAGATAATAATTTTGTACTTCTCTACTTATTTCCTCTTAAAGGAAAAAGTATTCATTATTCCTCGTATAGGAATAAATACTTATGTACCGGGACACCTCGTTACATCACCCCCCTCGTCTTAACCAACAGCACTATAGTGACTGATTCAGGGTGACAGGAAAAATTATTATGTCTTTCTCTGGTATTTGCATTGATGGTTTTAATCAAAATGCCGATTTTATTTGCATTTTTATTTTGACCAAAATCAAATGGCGACGAATTAGTCTTTGCGCGTGGGCCGTAAGGCCGCTAAACTGGCAGCTGCACGGCTCAGTGTAGCTGTCAGTAAGGCAAATGTTTCAGTAGACGCTAATGCGTCTACTGCGGGGGATATGTCACCCCCTACGCCAATTGGAGGTGACTGGGCTATGTCATCTCTGATGACATTGCAGGTGACGGAGACAAGTTATCTGCTACACCAATTGATGACTGGATCAAGTCACCGGCACCGTCGTTCGCCTCAGTAACGGTCGCCGGATCACCCGGGGCGAGTCCGTTAAACCTTTGGGTTCTAAGGTGACTACCAGAGAGGTGATGACGAGTTCGTTCGATTCGTCGGACCTCTTTGCTGGGGAGTCATTATCAGATGACTTCGTGGGCGATCACCACTCTGGTGACGTTTGAATGCGTCACCAGGAGCTAAGTGGTCGCGAAGGGAAAAGTAAGGGAAAAGTACTACTGGTTGCTAGTTCGCATCACCAGAAAAAGAGTGATTTCAGGGATCGCTTCCGGGGCAAAGTTAACGTAAACGTTGACATGAAGAACAGGGAAGGGACCGCAATACGTTGCGTTTCGCTCCTATAAAGAGGCCTTGGTTACCCTTTAAGGATAACCTGATACGTTGGTCTGGTATGACCAACGATCGATAGTATATTCTAGCATTAGACGGAATTCTTCATCGAAGCCTTTTTCCGGCATCGGTGGCACTCTTCCAAACAGGCAAAGGATGTCAAGCCTTTGCTCAAAGCTTGGACAGCCTATGTAAAATATTTAAAAAACATAGGCCGAGAGTCTGGCTTAAAAAAATAAGAAGCTAAATACTTTCCGCGAAAGGTTCGAAAAACGGACTGTACTGTTGTAGGCAGCCACGTCGTAATGCGGCCACGCTCTACTTAGACACACACCCTAGCACAGCGAGGAAGCGGTTAAACCTGCTTCTCTTGCGTCCAGTGAGGTAGTTGTGGTGGGCGCGCAAGCGACCTCACCCAACACACTAAGTACTCTGGTTAAGTGTCGTCACGGGAGCGGTAATACGTCTCCTCATGCGCACTTACCAAGTAGGAAGCAGTTTTCAGACTAATTTATATTTAATATAATTAAATACAAATACCCATTTTTACCATTTAAAGTGTTATCTCTATAGATAACATTTAATATGTATTGCGAGCGTATCTTTCTAGATACCTCGCGTAACGGATGACGCTAGTCGTCATCTCTCCTAATGTGAATTTACCCATGTGCATCACATACACAAGGGTTGGTCACAAATGTGCACCACACCCGAGTGCTGGGTCTAATTACTATTATTTAGTAATTGACCATCCCCTTAAGTACACCAAGTGTACTTAACGGGGACTGTGTAGCATTAGGGCAATTTTAGCCCGTTACATCACTTCCCTCTTTAAGAACGAATTTACATTTTTAAATTCGTCAAAGAGGAGAGAGGAACTGCGAGCAGCTTTACACGCCGCTAGTACACTCGATCACTCTAGCGCACATGTTTCCATACACGGCGCCCAAGATGCCAACTAAATGGGGCCACGTTGGTGGGTCGTCTGCGAAGACGCCCACTCAACATCGCACTAAGCGAACGCGCCGCGTTAATTCGCCGGCCGCGTCTAATGCCTTAGTCGGAACGCCGACAGCCACTGCGGCTGTCGCGTTAACAGGGCTAAAAGATCCATCCCACTTTAACAGTGAGGATGTTGATCCGTCGCTCATTGTCGACTACAATGAGTCGACACCGTTGCCGTCACCTCATAGTAGTGATGCGGACAACGAGCTCATGAGGA
>NC_090611.1:4997404-4997735 GCF_004359215.1 Bremia lactucae
CGATTCGCGTTAAGTTTTTGAAGCCAAGCTTCGCGTCCAATGTCTTTAACATTGCGAATGAACGCACTCCAAGCTTGCATAAGCGAGACTTTATCTCGCTTATTATTGCCACTAAACCATCGATGCTTTAGAAAAGCATCGAGATAGAAATCTTCCTCAGCGCGAAAGTTCTTCGCGCTGGGATCAAGGCCATGTAGCTTTGTCGCAATAAATAAGGGATATTTATTGTGAGGAGTAGTTTCTCCAGACAAGCTATTGCTGAGCCTTTCTGGCAAAAGCCACGGCTTCTTTTCAGGGGCGAGATGATACATTTTACTGTCTTCACTCCCCT
>NC_090611.1:4997835-5010387 GCF_004359215.1 Bremia lactucae
AAAATGTTATCTCTATAGATAACATTTAATATGTATTGCGAGCGTATCTTTCTAGATACCTCGCGTAACGGATGACGCTAGCCGTCATCACGGATGACGCTGGGCGTAATCCCTCCTAATGTGAATGCACCCATGTGCATCACATACACAAGGGTTGGTCAGCGAATGTTCACCACACCCGAGTGCTGGGTCTAATTACTATTAATTCGTAATTGACCATCCTCTTAAGTACACCAAGTGTACTTTGTGGGGACTGTGTAACATTAGGGCAACTTTAGCCCGTTACAACTGTAGTCGGTTCTCGCTATAAGTTGCACCGTTTGTCTAGAGAGGCAGGCATTCCTTGTCTCTCATAGGGGGACTCATGCCCATGCCGTTTTAAGGGTGCAGGTCATGCCCCAAAAGAAGCATATTCCGACAAAGATCCCCATTGGAGAACTCTTTTCTCTTACGAGATGAGTCAAGGAATTGAGAACCTCCAATCCTTTTACGAGCGCTGGAAGCGCTCGTTCTCTGATGGACCTTCTGCCGAAGAGGATGGGTCTCGTCGTACTAAAATATGAGGCCCGGAACGTCCAACTGATGTTGGGTGCGAGGCTCCCAACTATCATGCGAGGGTGGATACCCTCGCCGACGAATGAGATACCTCGTCCGCACCCCTTTTTTCTCACTGTAACTCTGGATTTTTACCACCTAAATCCATCATGGATGTGGAGGGAGAGGAAAGATCGGGTTCGCCTCGTTTGACGAGCCCGAATCAACATCGTGATTTGGATCACAATCTTAATTATTCAAGAAAGGATCTTAATCACGACCGATCCCGTCGCCGCGAGTTAGCGGTGACGGTTGATACTGTTTCTCGTGACCAGTTGAGAAAGTATGCGCAGGTTGCGAATGATCAACTGTCGAATGAAACGACACATCAGTCCCTTCAAACGAGTTCGCCAGAAGATCTCTTCCTTGGAGGAAAGTGGGGGACGTCTGGTTCAATAATATTCAGACTCTGTTTCGAGACAAAAGGTCTTGCTTGGAACTTTCAGGTTTTAGCGGATGCCCTTGACCGTTCCGGTGTAGTCCGGAATCGGAAGAAGGCTCGTACTGATGGTACGGGCAAAGACGCCCAACCTAAAAGGTAGGATGTTTATGCATTCTAGGAGGAAGATCGATCGTATACGCATTGCCTTGGTGATGTCGCACACGAAAGGGCCGATATACGTGGGGAGTAATTTGAAAATTTATCACTTCCTACCTTTGTCGTCACTACGTGCTGGGTAGGCTTACCGCAGACAGTAGGACTAGGTCATTAATTTTAAATAAAATCATGCTTGCGCTTCCATTTTTGTCAGTGTTCCGTTTCTGTCGGTCGACCGCATCAGTGATGGAATCCTGTATGGAACGGACCACTGCTTCTCTAGCCAACAGGAATCCCCTGCTGACTCGGTTTTATTTTTGTTTTCAGTGCGACCGGCTCGCACTACGCAAATATCAATCTCTTCATTATTGAGAGTATTATCGTTCTCATTAATAGTATTGTTTTCGATGCTGAGTCTTTCAGCATCGTCTTCTAAGTCAGTAATGGCATTATTATTATTACTGAGTATGCCCACTTAAATGTTGATTGAATCAACATTGGCATCTTTGCATTGACTGTTGACATAATGCGTGATGAGCAAGAGCTAGATTGTTTTTTGCTCGAACGAGGCCCCCCCTTGAATAAGAGTTACTCTCAAACATGGTGGGCATACGTGGATAGCGTAAGCCGTTAACGAAAGCCGGCGTATGCTTTGTAGAAGCTTGCACTGAATTGTCGATGGCAAATTCTACCATCGGCAAGAACTCGCTCCAACTCTTGAAAGTGTAGAAGTATCCGCAAAGTATCTCTTCTAAAATACGATTTTCGCGCCGTGTCTGACCATCTGTTTCAAGATGATCAGAAGTAGATCTTTCTAACTGCATTCCAAGTCATTTGAGCACTGTTTGCTAAAATGCCGCCGTGAATCTAGGGTCTTGATCTGAGACCAGTTCGCGGGGTAACCCATAAAGTCAAACTATCATGTTGACAAAGTTACGAGCACAGCTTTTGGCTGTGATCGACTCCGGGACGGTAACAAGATGCACCATCTTGCTAAAACTATCAACAAAAACAAGAATACCATTATTCTTGTGGGTGCCTTTGGTAGATCCGAAGACAAAGTCCATAGATATGGACTGCCGACACTCTGCCGGAACAGGCGGAGGTTGTAGCGGAGCACGGGATGAAGCACTGGGTTTTACTCGCTGACAAACTTCGCAAGCACGTACGTACTTCGGACGAGCTCATACTGGCGTGGCCAGTAGAAGTCACAACTTATCGTGAGATATGCCTTCTCACGTTCACGATGACCACCATTGGTGCATCGTGGTACTCATACATGATGCGTAATTGCAAATCATCATGGGTAGGGATGACGATGCGACGTGTGTCGCCAGCAATGGCTGTATAATACATAATAAACCATTGCGTGCTGTATATCAATCTGTTAAGGTCGATACAATTTCGACAATCCTTAAAATGATTGTCGGGATGGATATTTAAGGTAATCCATCAACTCATGAAGAGCTTTATCTTGTTGATCAGCTATTCTAACGTCACCAAGTAATGTTGACGACGGAACATTTATTGTTGCAAGAGTTGCCTTATGCTCACTGTTGATTTGCGCAGCCGGCTTAAAATCGGGGCGGCGCGAAAGGGCATCAGCGACGACGTTATATCATCCTAGTTTATACTCCACCGAGAAGTTTTACTCCGCGAAGAAAGACAATCATCTTGTCATTATCTGTGAGAGGTGAGGACTGTTCACGGCCATACGTAAAGATGCATGGTCCGTATATATAATGAACGGTGTATCTCCCAAGAGATAGTCACTAAAGTTAGTTAGTGCGTATTTCATGGAATGGATTTCCCTGTCATGCACTGGATAGTTGCGGTCAGCTGGTTTAAGCTGACGCGATTGATAATAGACGACGCCCTCTGTGCCGGCTGTGTCATATTGCATTAACGCACAGCCGACTGCAAAATTGCTGGCATCACAGACCACATGAGAAGGTCGGTCTTGGTCAGCAATCGTCACGATTGGCGATTGCATCAAGCTTTGCTTTATATACTCGCAGGGACGATGACAATCGGCGTTTCAAGACCACTTAAGATTTTTCTACAACAAAGAAGAAATATGTACTGCCATTTGGGCATAATTTCGGGAGTACTTGTACAGGTACGCTGCTAAGCCGAGGAACTTTCGAAGTCCCTTTATATCGACTGGTTAGGCCAATCGGTGATCGCCTTGATCTTTTTCATTAAGGTAAGAACTTTTCGGACGTGGGTATGATGTACTTTAACATCCGACTTTCCTTTTATGGCTCTGCTATGAACGAAGACGTCATCAATATAGCTCGGTACAAATTCCCTCACCGATCTCAACAGATTAATTACACATCTGTTTAATGTCGCTGGGGCATTACTAAGTCCGTGAGGTATAACTAGCCACTCCCATAGCACACTGCTTGGGTTGTTTCTGCTTTGAACGGGATATCCTGTTCACGCATAAGGATCTGATAAAATCCTCCAACGCATCCATTGATAAAAACATAGTACTCTTTGACATACCATCAATGATTACTGTTTTTCGTAGTAGCGGCGTTTGAGACGGTACAGCTGCAGCGTTCAGTTGTGAATTGCATGCACTATCCGCAATCCTCCTGTTGCGTTGCGCGCACGCTATGTGTTCGGCAAAAAACTTGTCGACCACTATTACTTGGTCACGAGACGATGGCCATTGCTTCATGACACATTATTTCGAACCAGGAATTAGGTCGATTTCGTGTCGAGTGCCTTTGTCCTTAGGCAACTCGCCCGGTACCGATTTAGAGAAACATCCCTAAATTCTATTAAAGCTTTATATAAAAGGTTTGTCTTCAAAGACTTCCAGGATTGGGATGTAAAACGTTCACTCGGATTATTCTCACGAGAACACTTCTGTCCATCGATGAGCTACTAAGAATCCGTCGTTCGTTTTCAGGAAAACTATCGCCGATCGAATATCGGCCACGTAGTTATCGTCTGTGACAAGTACGCAGATCTGTTTGACTTTGCCCATACGCAGATCATTACAAACCGTTTCGGTTCTAGCGTTGGCAATTGAGTATCTCCGAAAATAACGTTGAAGGCGCTAATAGATCAAGTGTATAAGCGCATACCCTCGATCCATTACTTACAAAGACATTGATTATCTCACTTACCAGTACCAGTGAAAGTTGCCCCGTTTCATCTAGTAGCACTTAGTAGTCCGTTCAGCGTCCTACGCACGTATGGACATTTTGGATGAAAAATGAGGGAGCTTTTCAGCCTTTCAAGAAGATTATCACACCACGCGTGAAGGGTTTACCCATTTGAAAGACTTTGAATGAGAGCGATCCAACAAATAAGTTCGGTCGCAGGCGGGCCAGCCGTTGACGCCATGCTTCACACTCCGGGAAGAGATGAACAGTATGTGGCCATAGCCGAGTTCATTTAACACAAACTCGACGGTGACCAAGATAAAGTAACCTTGCTTCACCAGCAAGGCTCTCAACACGCGGAGGTGTTGAGAGAACAGGGTGTTCAACAGTTGGAACTGCTGAGACAGAAACATGTATGTGCTGCTAATGGGCCGACGCTTCCGCGTCACCCGAAAGCTTCAAAGATAAAAATCTCTAAGTTTAAGGCAGTTAAAGGCAATTTTCTTTTAAGATGGTTCAACGACGCCAAAGAAGCTCGTCGTATCATCACGGATACGACGAAAGTGAAATTTGGCATGTCCAACTTTGCCGGACGTGCCAAATATTGGGCCTTGAGGCTCAAGTTTCACTGACCATTAGTCTTTGGGTCCTATGAGGTCTTTATGACACGGCTCAGACAAGCATTTGAGCCGCCACGTACCTAATTCAGGCTTGAGCCGAGCTCCTGGATTCAAAGCACTATGTACAACCTCTTGGACTCGAACCAAGATTTTAAAGCTTAGAAGGCTAATAATACTAATAATAAGACTTTGATAATTTTATGCTACGACTTGAGTTCAAGAAGTTGTGGAACTCTGACTATACGGCAGATTGAGTTCGCGTGCGGTACTTTAGGACAGGCGTGACATTCACGCTTCTGCCCAACATACACGATACCTGGTCAGTTGTATCGTTACTCATCCAATTGATGGACATAGGTAATTAATTGTGTTTATTAAAGATCTTGCAGACGGTCCTGTTAAGACCCACCTGTCCCGGCTATATTAGAGTCTCTCTATCAAGCGATCTCTTCAGTGGAAGAGAAGGACTTTAATCTTTAACAGGCTTTATGTCCACTCGCTGTTCATCGTCCACCACTAGCCGACAAGAAACAGGACGTCCAGAACCCATAAATCTTTCGTGGGAAGAGAGTAAACCTCGCTCTTCAAGTTACAAATATTTACAAAAATGTAATCGTTGCCAAAAGATAGGCCACTATACATATGAGTGTAGTGCTCCAGGGCCATTGCCTAAAAGCACTGAGCGAAAAGATCGACCTCTCTCTAGGAACAGCGGAGGACGCAGATGCGACGCCGTTGCGAAATCGCAATGGCGAGGCGCATTGTCAAAAAACGGTCGGGGTTAGTAGATGCGGAGCGCCCAACTGATCGAGCAACGTCAAAAGAATTTGCAGGCCTTGAAATGAAAGTTGTTCATCACACACAAACATTGTGTGTAATTGCCCCAGGATGAGGTTGACCTCATCACCCTGAGAATAAAAGTGTCAAATAAGTATCTACCTAAGTACCTAGTCGATTGTGGGGCATCGAAAACTATTAGACGCCTATCGCAAGAAGATCGCAGACTCAAATTTATTGAGCGAGATATCTGTTTTAAGAAGATGACAGTGCGCCTAGCAACAGGCACATTTGTAACGGTTAAGAAACGCGTAGTTGGTATCCAATACACGATAAAAGGTAAACAGTACGATAATGATTTCATCGTACTAGATTTGGATGACAAATTTGATGTCATCCTTTGATTACCATGGCTCAGAAAATACAGCCACGTATAAGTTGGCAGCATCAAGCCGTGACAATGACTGTCTCTTGTTCATCAAATAACCAACCGATAAACGTCTTAGAGCGTCCACAAGCGTGTGGATTTCCTGCGAGTGAATGCGATGGCCTCACATGTGGGTCGGTCAATAGGATGACTGCACAAGACTTCATTGTAAGCATCCAACACATTGTGGAGCTAGATACGAACGGTTGTGCACAAGCACAGGCAGCGTCGAAGGTCCACCATTGTGACGTGGGCGTAGTTACCGACGGCTATGCACAAGCACAGGCAGCTTCGAAGTTCGACCACTTGAATAACTTGAGTAGTACAAAACAAGGATGCTGACCCGAAAAGCAACATCCTTGAAAAGTTGAAACGCCCGTCTAAAGGAGACAGTGCGAAAGTCCGTGATCGACTGGAGAGTAGATCGTAGAGGATCTCGCTGTGGTAGCGCAACTACAGCTAGAAACTGTTTGGGGGGGACAAAGAGGGTTTCTACGTAGCTAAGTGCCAAAGGTAATTCAAAAGATTATAATTTGGAAAAAGTAGAACTGTATTAATATTTTAAGTTTCCTACGTAACGATCTTCTATCTACTACTGAACTTATCATATTATTTTCTTACTGATTATGGAGCCTCCTTGCGCACCGCACAATCGTGTCTTGAAACGATTTACGGGTTGATTTGGACTTAAAGCAACCAATCATAGAGCTAATTTTTACTGCATGAATATTGTAACGGGGCACTGCCGACTTATACTGCTTCAGTGAATTCCACTTCGCACTGCTTCAGCGCGAGTGGTGTCTCACGTCACTGCACTTACACTAGTACGTGCAGAGGAAGACTCTCTTACAAACACTTGCTTTAAAAAGGGTTTAAAGTAAACTGTATTTAATATTATTGAGTTCTTCTGTTTCTATCTATATAATACTAAAATATTAAAGAACTAATTCAAAACATGTAATAAAGTCTTATCTGTCTCTCTCTTTGCGCGCGTCTAGCGCTGACTGGACTGCGGAGCAAGTAGACATAATAACCTTCATCTACCAATGGATAAGCTTTGCGAATATTACTACTTAAAGTAATATTCTTCAATTCTTCACTTCCTTTAGATAATATATTAATAAACAACCTTTAAGAGCTAATTTCATGTAACGATACAACCCGTTACATCACCCCTCCCTTATACGACAGACACTCCGATTATCATTGAATAGAGTGGTCGCTATACGACCACTTAATTGTAAACGATGTTAATTGGTCAGAACCATCATTTTTAATCCTTTCGCATTGCTTACAAGTCCATGCGGTATGCGAATAGTGCAGCGCCTTCGGCTGCGATACATACAGCCGCAGGCGACGCACTTTTTTTCTCTTGCAGCAGACGTTTCGTCTGCCGTAGGATCCTCTACTCCGCCACATAAGATTGCGAATGCACGTGGTGAGTCACCACGAAAATGCGACCCCTCTTGAAAGGTCGACTATGAATGCGATTCGGACAAAATGGCCGACTCGGGGAGAGTAGAACAGTTGCCTGCTTGTCGTCAGGCGGCTAACTATGAGCCTTTGAATGAGGGGGCTCAATCGAATAGAGAGCTAATAGCATTTGGCATAGCATGTTTGGCTCCACAATGAGGATGATTCCTCATCGCCAGCACCGTCTCCCATGCCGTCACCCGAACTTATTTCAGGTGATGACGATGGCGTGAGCCATCGTAATAAAAGTTCTTGTGAAACCTCTGCTTCAGTGGGTACCACTCAGGGAAGCGTACACAATAATGTCTCGTCTTGTTCCTGGGAAAAAGACGTGGATTTTTGCCTGAACGGCTAGTCAGTAGCTTGTCTGGAGAGACCACTGCTCACAATAAATATCCGTTATTTTTTGCGAAAAAGCTACGTGGCCTTGATCCTAACGCGAAGAAATTTCGCGCTGAGGAAGATTTTGATCTCGATGCTTTTTTAAGCATCGATGGTATAGTGGCAACGACAAATCTCGCTGATGAAAGCCTGGAGAGCATTTATTCGCAATGTCAAAGAAATTGGACGCGTAGCCTAACTTCAAGACTAAACGCGATTCGCGTTAAATTAAGAAACGAACTCCAACCGGCGCAAGGTTTAAATTGCATCGGTTGTCTCGTATAGTAGGACTTCCATTCCTGATTCCTGTCTGTGTTTGTCGATAACACGAAACGAGTGAAAGGGGACATTTACTCTCTTTCTTCGCCCTGGGGAAGGGCGAACATCTCTATCGAGATTTGCGATGTGGTTAACGTTTTCCAATCGATTTACAGGCGGCAGGAGCGCGTGTTTTCCGATGAAACTTCGGATCCATCGGACGGGTATCGTCATGCTGACGGACACTCAACGTCAACAACCAGCTGGGAACTAGGCTCCCCGCTGTCATGCGAAGGCGGATAACCGCGCAAGCGAACCAGATAACCCGTTCGCTGTCCCTTCACATCACGGTGATTTAGAATATGCTCTACAAGGAAACGTTTACCACCGTGGGAATCCACCAATGGTTGTGGTGGAGGAGGGAAAATTAGATCCGACCTATGTGTCGAATCTGAAGTCAAAGATTAACAAACTTGGCCACAACCTCCATGTATTCTAAGAGGATTTTTGACCACGAGAGCGGTAACCGCCACTCGTTAGAACAGACGGTGGAAGCCCATTATATCGAACGGTTGGAAGACCGTTCGAAGTATGCGTACTCAATGTTGGACCTCGAAGTATCTTTTCGAGAACGCGATGTCGCGTTCTGTCTGACCATCTGTCTCTAAATGATCAGAAGTTGACATAGTCAGCCGTGTCCGAAAGATCGGAACACGAATTGCCAAAACTCCGCCGTTAACCGTGGATCTCTATCCGTGACCAGTTCACGGGATAAACCGTGGAGTTTAAATATCGTGTCGATAAAGACACGGGCACAACCCGAAGCCGTGATCGATTCTGATACTGTAAAGAGATGAACCATCTTGGATCGTCTTCGGGTAATCCGAAGACGAAGTCCATAGATACGGACTGCCAGCATTCTACCGGAAGCGGTAGAGGTTGGAGAGGTGCATGGGATGAAGGGCTAGACTTCACTAGGTGACATACCTCGCAGGCACGAATGTGCTTGCGCTCGAAAGTACTTGCGCACGAACTGATACTGGCGGGGCCAGTAAAAGTCGCGACTTACTGTGAGGTAAGTCTTCTCACGTCCACGATGCCCACTTGTTGGAGCATCGTGACACTTATACATGATGCGCGATCGCAAATCATTGTGAGTTGGGACGACGACACGTGGGGTGTCGCCGGTAATTACAAGAAGCCGTTACGTGTTCTGTATCGATCAGATGAAGATCGATATAAGGCTGGTTAATCTTTTAAAATATTTATTCGATGAAATCATCAGATTATATATCAAACGCAGAAGGTCTTTATCTTCTATGTAGACTTTCTTTATGTCATCAATCAAAGTTGACGACGGGACACTCGTAATGAGTGTTGCAACAGTGAAAATTTATTTTCACTGTTGGAGTGCGCAGCCGACTTGAAATTGGGTCGGCGTGATAACGCATCAGCGACGGCATTAAGTCGTTCTGGTCTATATTCCACGAAGAAATTAACGCACATCCGATTGCGAAATTTCTAACATCACAGACCACATGGATTGGTCTGTCTTGATCTGCAAACGGCAAGATGGGCGATTGCATCTAGCTTTGCTTGATACCTTCAAACGAACGCTGACAATCAGTGTTCCATAACCATTTCTCATCTTTTTTTAAGAGACGAGAGAGATGAACTGTCAACTCGGCATAACTGCGTGAGTACTTGTGCAAGTACGCCACTAAACCAAGGAACTTTTTAAGTCCCTTGACATCAGCTAGAATTGGCCAATCGATAATTGCCTTGATCTTTTCGGATCAGGGCGCACGCCGTGTTCTCCGACGATGCCCCCAAGAAGCGGTATTTCGCTTGCAGCGAATGTACACTTCTTGAGATTTGCGTACAACTTATACCTTCGCATAAGTGTAAGAACCTGACGAACGTGAGTCTTATGAACTTCCACGTCCGTCTTTCCGTCCATGGCCCGGCTATGGACGAATACATCGTCAAAATGACTCGGTGCGAAATCCCGCACCGGTCTCAACAGATTTGTTACACATCCGTTGAATGTTGTTAGGGGCGTTACTAAGCCCCTGCGGCATTACTAGCCATTCCCAGAGGATCCCAATGGGAGTGTTCACTGCTGTGTACGGGATACCCCGATCACGCAAAAGGATTCGATTGAACCCATTCATCAGATCCATAGACGAAAAGATCGTACCATTAGATATACCATCTATGATGACGTCTAGTTATCGACAGGCTGCCGAGGAAGTAATCTCTCGAGAAACTGAAGTCTAGTCATTTCAGCATCAAATATCTGAGGAGATTTCTGCTCAAAAACGTGGGGACTTATTTCCTCAACGTCGTCCGACTGTGGTTGCGCTATCACAGTCGGGTCCTCTTCGGTCGACTCTCTGCTCGACCTAGGATCATTGTGTTGTCCATTTCGGTAACCGGTATTTTCCTTGGATGTCGCGCGCTAGGCGTACATTCATCTCTTAATCCACTCGACTTATTCGAGTGGCGGACCATCGGCGCTGCCTGTACATTCGCAAAGAGGCCGGCAGTTAAATCCTAAGTGTGATTAGTAATCACACTGTGATCTCGTGCAGTCGTACTAACGACCGTACCACAAGTGAGGCCATCGCACTCATTCGTAGTACATCCACACGCTTGTGGACGCTCCAAGACGTTCATCAGTTGACCATCTGATGAACAAGTGGCAAACATCTTCACGGATCAATAATGCCAGCTAATTCTTGGCTCATTCTTATTAAGCGAAGAAAAACCTAGGATGACATCAAATTTGTCATCCAAATCCAGTACGACGAAATCATCATCATACTGTAAATCATTTAATGTGAAGTGAAATCTCACTACGCCTTTCATCACTGTTATTGATGCGCCTGTTGCTAGATGCACCGTCATCCTCATTGGAGGAATGTCGCGCTCAACAAATTTGAGCCTACGACCCTCTAGCGACTGGCGACGAATAAAGTTATTCGACGCCCCCACAGTCGAATAGGGATCTTGTGACAAACTATTTGTCCCATTTATTTTCAAGGTGATGAGGGATACCTCATCGCCAGGTGCAGAGACACATAATGATTGCATGTCTGAAGCAACTTTAGTCAAGAAAGTTGCCAAATCTCTTGAGATTTGCTAAATCAGTACGGCGTTGCGCCCCTACTGACCTCGACCGTTTTTTTGGCGGTTCGCCTCGCTGTTGCGATTTCGCAACAACGTCGGACCCTCGACCGTTGCCCTTTTTGGCATTCGGTCCATATTTACATACAGTACTTCTTGGTACTGGGCGTGGGCACTGTGCTCATGATTTTAGTGTCCTAATTTTTGACAGCGATTGCATTTCTGCAATCGCTTATTGTTCGAAAAGCGAGGTATCTCGCTTTCGACATAAGAGTGGTCCATATGTTCTGGACCTCCAAGCTCGTATCGTCTTGGAAAACGATACGATGACGAAACAGCGTTAGACTGTCTCAAGCTAAAGTCCTTCTGTTTCGCTACGAATATTGCTTCTTCAAGCGTATCCAATTCAAAGCGGAACAGGTGGTTCTTTACGGGACCATCCGTAAGACCTTGCATGAACACCGTAATCAACGTGTGTTCAAGAACTGGTTGTTCGTGATACAACTCGCTAAGAGTCGTATGTGCTGGTCATGAGCGTGCACATCCCGCTTGCCTTGTTTGAGTTGCCCTAGGCGGTTCAACGTCTGTTTGAGCCGGGCTTTAAAAGCCTCTAGCGACCCAAAGACATATGGGTCGCGCAACTAATGGCCTAGTACCCAAGTTTTGATACGACCTGCCAACTTTGACTGAGCAAATGCGACTTCCATTTGCTAGTCGACGACGTGACGAGCCCTTATGGCATCGTCCAACTCGACGAACAATCTTAAGAGGGAGTCTTCTTCGACCCCACTATACTACGAGTTGTCTATCTTTAAGATTTTGGGACGACGCGTGTGCGTCATCCAAGGTACAGGGATCTGTACCTGTTGTAACCTCAACAGTTCTGCCTATTTAGAGCCTTGCTGATTAAGCAAGGCTAACTTTTACTTCGCCTCTTCAAGTTCATTTTGTATGAAATACGTGATGGCTGAATAGAGGGGATCTCTGTCCAAACCAGACGGCATGGCCAAGAAGGCATCGTTCCCTACGGTCGAACTCATTCGTTCGACCGCACACCTTTCTATGTCACTTAGAAAGGAGTAGCTATCACGCGAAACGCGATGCGTATTTCCATTATCATCTAACATTTCCATGTTAGATGATGGAACTGTGGTCCTTGGACGGACTACAAAGTGCTACCAGGTGTAACGGGGCACTACGACTTGTACTGCTTCAGTACAATTCCACTTTGCA
>NC_090611.1:5010487-5018156 GCF_004359215.1 Bremia lactucae
AATCGCAGCTCTCAACGAGGAAGACGAAGGCTGACACGCGGAGTTATCTGTCTGGTAGGGAGGGTGTAACAGGCTTGCACGTTGGTTGAATACCGTTAATGCTGCTCGATTTATACTAAAGATATAACCCCCTTTACATTAATATCGGATAACCTGATCATTGAATGGAGTTGACACGTGTCATCAACAGACAGAGATTTTTCTGTTACTTTGTAATGAAGACAGTAAACTGCATATCATCTTCCGATAGAGTATTTTTCATTTGAAAACCAAGTTAAGTCCGTTCCCATTTTACATCACGTGGCAGCTCTTACGTAAATATTATTACATAGAAGACGTTATATAAAATTATCTTTTTAGAAAAATAATCAAAATTACTAAACTGGTAATGTCGCGGCAGTTATGTAACAATTCTGTTCATCGTTCAACTTAAGGAAATATAAAAAATATATACCAAAATAATTAATAAATTAAAAATTAAATTTAATAATCAATTAATAAAAAAGAAGATACCAGAATAATAAAAAAAAATAAAAAAAATACCGCGCATGTATAATGTACGTACGAGCATACACAAGCTTAGAGGTGATTGAAGGCGTTGCGATTTAGCTTTACTATAGAACGAAGGAAACTACAAACTTGTCTATATTAATTTTAATATACGTATTCTGTTTTTATGGCGAGGAAAAAACACAATTTCGGATGAAAAACCTTTAATTATAATGCACTATGTACTAGACATAACGAAGCATACAATCATGCGTCCTTGCTCGGGTAGGTCCTACGATTATGACCAAATTGGTGGCACATTTCGCACTTTCTGGTTTGGCGGTTTTCAATTCTTTCAGTTGCTTGTTGTGATGGGACCCGGTTCTCCTTTGGGCGCCCTCTTTTTTTAAAAGATAGATGGAGCGTTGCACACACCTCTTGTAAGGACACCTTAAAATACAATCGGCAATATATTGTTTTCGGATCTTTCAGAATAGGCGGTTGCATACGTTGATGATTTCCAGAATTCGTGGAACTACATGACCAAGTCGAGCAACTGTTTGGAGTGCCTCAGAGCTAGTAGGGCATGAACGCAAGGCGATCGAACATTTGCAGCTCAATTCTGTATAAAATTGTACGATGCCCATGTGGTCACTTCGAAGATTTTCGATTACATAGTGCATGATAATTAGAGTTTCTCATCCAAAACTGGGTTTTCCTCGCCAAAAAACAAAATACGTGTAATAAAATTAATGCGAATGATTTAAGACAAGTTTGTAATTTCCTTCGTTCTATGGTAAAGCTAAATAGGAACGCCGCCAATCATATATCGTCATGATCCCAAGATTGTGAATACTCGTACGTATATTTTACATGTGCATATATTTTTTTAAATTCCCTTTATTTAAACCTCTAAAAATCAACCCGCCGCTGCTAGACGCGCAAATGGCGGTGAGCAATGTGTAAATATGCGAAGTTATTTTATTAATATACTGAGTCAGGGCATTAAGAAGTTTAGAACGTAGGAACTAAACATATTAAATAGTTTAACTTTTGTTTATACTCACTTACTGAATATTGACCTTCAGTTGCTTAGAACTCTTAGCAACTCTAGAATCGTCTTTTGCATGCCGTGAACGCGAAGTACTCGAAGGCATCATACCTTCACTGTCATCAGTCTAGGTCAGCTAGTATTGAAGCAGTACTAGCGAAATGTGCCCGTATCTTCTAGTCAGCTGTCACTTTTTGATCTGAATGTATACCTAAAATTATGCTTAACATCGGTACAGTTGGACATATGCTATTATAAAACTGCTTTAATTTTGGGAGATAGACCTTTAAGCGAATTCTAATAATTAAAAAATAATTGAGGAGTACGTGACTACGACATGAAGTCTCCAAAATAGCTACTTCAAACTTTTCGTATCGTGAAAAGATGAATTTTTCACATCGTTTTACTTTTTTTATAGCGTTAGCAATTTTGGCATCTGCGTACTTCTTCTGAACTCTTAGCCTTTATGAGAGGATGCTTTTGACGAGTTCGAGCTTTTTTGCGCTCGTTGTGTTTTAATTCGCAGGCTTCAGCTCTACTTTTCATGGATTAGCATATTTTTATAAGGGAAACTGGTTGGGAAATTTAATCCGTAGAAGTAAGTTGATGAAATTTAAAATAGCCGTCATGTCATTTCTCAGAATCAGGATGTCGCCTGACCTCATACTTCAGAGCCGAAATACTTCGCCCAAGTCCTAACCTAAAGATGGACCAGATGCAGCTTAGCTGCTGGAGGCAGATTAGTTTGGTACGCCATTTGGATAGTTAGGCCATATGGAGGAATGACGTCAAGTAGGACGTCACTTGCGTTTTGTGCAAAAAGCGGAGGTAGATAATGAGAAAGGCAAAAAAGCCGTCAAAATGATTCTTGAACGATGTTTTATTTTAAATTGGTGTTTGTTGCAACTTATCTTTGTTTCAATAAGTAATCCACCGTCTAAGATATGGTATCGATAGCGTTGATAATAACTATATACAAGTGAAGTGGCAGTCTTGATATACATGGTAAACTGCTTCGTCATAAACTCAATAATGGACTGAGGTTGGTGTATTCTCTATGCATTAGGGCCTTGCCAAGAGCGTCTTATTAAATGAGGAAATTACAGCAAATCTTCGGTTAAGCAGAGTCATTACGCACTGAAAAGGTCAAGCGCCGACTAAACAAGTAAGGGTGACAGCATAGTCTCGCGGAGACGTTCAAGCTCCAAACAAGATGCAAACAACAAAATCAGGTCATTATATCAATAAGGTTTTAACCATCTCTGTAACCTATACCTATATCTCTAAAGAGTATTTGTCGCTTGCAATTTCTGGACGTTGACGCGGGCCTGCTTCATTACGCGCTGGTAGAGCTCCGGGCGGTAACCTAAAGGAAACAAAATCTCGAGGAGCACAAACAGAGGAGCTGTGATAAATGCCTGGTCTGGACTGTCGAAAAGTGCTGGTTTACGACGCTCGAACACGCCATGTCCAATAAACTGCAGCGTCCACGCCAGGGCCTGGATGACCAATACAGCGTGCAAAATGTCAATGTCCATGGTCTTCGCCCCTTCAATGACCAGGTAGTTGGCAAGCACGAAGCATTGAAAGACGATGGCAGCTCCCAAAGTGCCAGCGTAGATATCCAGAGCAATATACCACAACATATAGATGCTGACCACGACGGCCGAGTAATTGAACACCATATACTGTCCGTAAGGCAGCGATGTCAAAAATACTGGCGTTTCGATCAGTGGTTTCGTGTGTGCGAGAAGTACGAGTCCTGACACGAAGACAGGCCAGATGCAGACCAAATGAATGCACTGGTTGATCTTGTTGCTGTGGTAAGACAGGTAGAATGCCACTTGCTTCTCGAGGTCAAATCGGTCTGATGGGAATCCCATGGCAATGATGTGGTCGTCGACGTTAAGCAAAATTGAAAGTGATCGAGATTGAGAGCATTGAATACTCTAAAGAGTGAGGCGTAAGTTATTATATTATTTTGGAGGAATTTAAAAACCGAACGGGTGGTGGACTACGTCGAGAGCATATGATTGCTCAAACGGATGAAGTCGGTGAGTAGATGATCCATATATTTTGTGGCTCACCAACCGCTAAGTGGGCCGTTCTCAAAATCACACTTTTGGTTTGCGACTGTGGCTGCCTAGTTTATGGTGCGCGTTTGCGACACGATTGGACTCAGAAAAATCGTTCAGATCAGCATATATTTTGTTGCTAATTTGATAAACCTATGGTTCCCGCTCCCTTCTAGATACCCTCGCGTTATTTTTCTTTTAAAAAAGATTTCGCTTGTGTAAGCAGAAGACTTCGTGCTCGATTAAATAAGCGGGTTATTATATATAATATTCCATCGCATTGGCAGCGTCAAATAAATGTGTCACGACGTTACTTTCATCACTTTTGTATTTAATCACACTTTGTCTTTTACCCTAAGCACTGAATTAACCTTCTCACCGACTTCACATCAGAAATGTGTCAGAAGCTACTCGTTCTCTGGGACCAAAAAAGTACAATTTGATCGATTTCTGGAAAGCAAATTGCCAAACTGTAAATAAATAATTAACAACACTTGTTTCTATTCTTTGAAGAAGCTATTGTGTAAAACGAAGTTCGATGGAATGCATTGTTTATCATTCCTGAAGGCTATTTATAAGGAGAGACGAGCTATAGAACTTTGTCATATTTCAAGGCTTTTTTGCACGCATGTCTTATGCGCTTTTTTGTAACCTGTGACGATTCGGTATGCCTTTCAAGCCGTTGACTTACTATTAAATGATATTTGAATACCGTGACTTTTTTTGTCAAGTACGCGAACATCTGCCTCTGAGACATTCTTAAATCACATTTTCCCGTCGTCCTTGCGATTGCTGTACTCTATAAGCTCGCCATTTGCTTCATAATTATCTGCGTCGCCAATCCTGCCACGGATTCGGCCTGTTGGTCCGTTTTTCAAAAATATATATAAAAGACAAGTATAGCTTCTATTTTTTTTTCATTATTTTTCTAACAACGCCAAATAGGAATCCTGGATATTAAAAACGATGCTGCTTAAGATAGGTGGGATCGAGCTTGGCCTATAAGAAAGCCTTCATTTCTTGACGATTTTGGCCAGCGGTCATAATTGCGCGCTATAAGGGTACATTTAGTTTTATACGCCATTACCTTACCCATGCATGTCCTCCCAAATAGGAGCTAGCCCTCAAGCCTTATCAATTATGTGGTGGCCACCATGGCTATATTAGGCTTACAGAACCACACGAGGACGTTCCACCAACCATATAATTCAAGCTGTATTGGCTCGGCAGCTATCGTTTTAAACATAATTCAGCCCATTTATTAGAATTAGTTTGACTCGTTTTTGTACAATCTACCTCTATGCAAGCATATTGCTTTTGAATACCCTGTAACAGGAGGTATTATCGCGCAAGATACTATGCATCTTACTATATCTGAATCAATGGGGCTATTGCTTTAGGTCAAACTCACGGGCGGATTGAACGTGAATTGAACATTCAGTTTCTTCAAGTGGTGGAGGTTGTAGGCGGGCCACACAAAGGACTAACAAAATTAACAGGACCACACAGCGGAAAGCGCGAAATACAATTACTGTAATTACTTTCGAACACTATTTTCATAAACACCAGAATTCAAATCGTAAAATGTTTTGTGATCTTTCCCTGCGTGGCCAACTATGATTGGTATCTCCAAGCCACGTGAACCTTTGTCCAGATTTGAAGTTTTGGCTATTCACCACCCAACTAAATACCTTCAGCATGCTTTTAACAAGGGTTTCCCTTCAACGTCCTCAGTTAAAACGAAATTTGATAAGGGACCGTCGTCATTTTTTCTAGAAGCCTCGAGATTGGAGAAGTGTCAATTTCAAATTACTTTAAAATCTAACATCCTTTCTGATTTCTACCGTCTGTTGAGTGTATGGATCTAAGAATTCAATTAGTACCGCGTGTACTCCTAATGTACTTCAAGCATTGAAGCTCAAGGACCACCTACTAAAAAGGATTGGTCAGCATATGCGATGAAAATTAAGCAACAGAGTGAAGCATTATTAAGAAAGATATCACGTGGTCGCACTAAGCGGAGAAAGTGTTCCATGGCTAAAGAAGCAACTTGAACATTTCAAATAGCTTGTAAGCGAAGAGGCTATAAAGTGCTCATTTAATACTCGTAGACACAGCTCTAATGGTAAAGAGAATAAAAGTGACAGAAAAAAATTGGGCTGTATGTAGAGATGGGCATCTCGAACGCTCGAGATACCAATCGTCTACTCACCGTATTGAAGACCTCGAAAGTTACGCTACAGTAGACTTTTAAGACCAGTATAAATTTTTCATGCAACTAATGTAATTTTTGTCGAGCAGGTGATTATTCCTCTCACTATCACTTCGAGATTCACTCAGTGCAAGCTAAACCACCCCGTATCATTGCAATGGGCTTCCCATCGGACCGCTTTAACCTCGAGAAGCAAGTGGCATTCTACCTGTCTTACCACAGCAACAAGATCAACCAAGGCATTCATTTCGTCTGCATCTGGCCTGTCTTCGTGTCAGGACTCGTGCTTCTCGCACACACGAAACCACTGATCGAAACGCCAGTATTTTTGACATCGCTGCCTTACGGACAGTATATGGTGTTCAATTACTCGGCCGTCGTGGTCAGCATCTATATGTTGTGGTATATTGCTCTGGATGTCTTCGCTGGCACTTTGGGAGCTGCCATTGTCTTTCAATGCTTCGTGCTTGCCAACTACCTGGTCATTGAAGGGGCGAAGACCATGGACATTGACATTTTGCACGCTGTATTGGTCATCCAGGCCCTGGCGTGGACGCTGCAGTTTATTGGACATGGCGTGTTCGAGCGTCGTAAACCAGCGCTTTTCGACAGTCCAGACCAGGCATTTATCACGGCTCCTCTGTTTGTGCTCCTCGAGATTTTGTTTCCTTTAGGTTACCGCCCGGAGCTCTACCAGCGCGTAATGAAACAGGCTCGCATCAACGTCAAAAATTTCCAAGTCGAAAAGACGGTGTTAAGCAGCTGAAGTGTATTGTTTCACATACCTTTGTTGCCAATTTATTGCTTGTTAACGAAAATTGCAGAAAAAATACATTGTATCCTTTGTTTGCTGTATTTCAAATTCGAACATTAAAGACCCTTCTCTTGTCAAGAAGACGACAAAATTTCGAGTTGTATTTGGCCAGTTTTTGTTTTCTGTTAAAGATGAGGCCTTCGATGTCAAACTTTAGGTAAACCAAATTGGCGTAATTACGCTTTTGACTAAGTCTTCTCGTAATTCAAAATCTTCATAAATAACCAGAAACAACACTGAACTTGATAAGCATCGAAAGACGAAACATACGCCGTTGCTTCTTCATCGTATGTCGCGCGGAAAGCATAGTCGGACTCAAATAGGATGGATATTTTTACGAGGTGGTCCTCTTCTCATGTTAAGAAATCTTTAAGAAAGATACCTCCAGCACGCTTAATGTCACAGAAATATCTCTAGCAAAAAAAGAGATACGTTAATACACAAATTGAATAATTCTAATGCAGTAAAAAATAAATTGAGAGCAATTTCGCCAAGGATGAAGCGCGCTACTTAAAACTGCCACGTACTACGCACATACCTTCAGACACAGTAAGGAAGCGTTTGACCGCCTTCTCTCACGTGCAGTGAGGTTTGTAGTGGGCGCCTTAGCGACCTCACCCAACTCGCGAAGTACACTGATAGAAGTGTCGTCACGGGAGCGGTAATCCGGCTCCTCGTGCGCACTTATCAAGTATTGAGTGAGTTTAAGATTAATATATATTTATCGCATTAAATATAAATTCCTGTTTTAATTAATCATACCTGCTATCTCTGCAGATAGATTTATATGTATTGTAACGGGGTGTATCGTTACATGAAATTAACACTTAAAGGTTGTTAATTAATATATTATCTATAAGGTAGATAATATTTGGAGGATATTACTTTATGTAGTAATATTCTGAATTCTTATCAATAAATAGGTATAGGCCATTATATCTATTTATTCCGCAGACTAATTGTAACGGGGCACTGCGACTTGTACTGTTTCAGTACAAGTCCACTTCAAACTGCTTCAGATGTGAGTG
>NC_090611.1:5041180-5064239 GCF_004359215.1 Bremia lactucae
ACATCTTTCCGCGGGATTGGCGTTTGCGCCGGTATGGTCGCCGTGTTCAGCTTATTATAAGCATGAACCACGCGCCATCCACCTGTGGCTTTACGCACACAAAAGGTCGGGCTGCAGTGAGGCGATTTGCTCTCACGCACATGTCCCGCCTTGGCTCGTTTGTCGAAGAACTCATCGATATAATCGACTTGTTCTTTCGGCAACGGCCATTGCCTGGTCACACAATACTTGGTGCCAGGTTCGAGGTCTATCTCGTGCCCGATGCCCCTATCTGCTGGTAGGCGGCTCGGCACTTCTTCTGGGAACACATCACGATGTTTCCACAGAACCTCGAAGAACGGACTGTCTCTCAAGGCATTCCAGCCTTGAGCAGCGTACCGCTTCTTTTTGTCCGTTTCTAGGACGCTCTCGTCCATTGTGTACGACGAGCTACGGTCCATTAAGTTCTCTTGTGGAACTTGTGTGGCTATTTCGTGGATCTTATCTACAGATAAGGCGTCGGTCAACGAGAAAGCGACGAAAATATGACAAGTCACACGACATGTCACTGGGGCCAACTGAAACGGGGCACCTTTTTATTTGTACTGATAAGAACAACTTGAGCTTACTCAGATTACAGTGAAATGTAGGTGCCTGAAAACTTCACGTACACAGAGTTACAAAGAAAGGTTTCTAAGTAGCTAAGGGTCTTTAGCTACCAAAGTAATTCAAAGGATAAGGATTAGAAAAATGTAAAAATTGTATTAATATATTTAGTTTCCTACAAAACTATCTTCTATCTAACTGAAGTTATTATATTAATATCTAACTAAGTATGGCGCCTCCTTGCGCATCGCACAATCGTGTCTTAAAACGATTGGCAGGGTCGATTGAGACTTTAAGCAACCAATCAATAGAGCTAATGTCCTAATGCAACAAAATTATCCAAATTGGAACTATTTAAGTCAAAATTTGTAAAGATAAATTTTTTGTACTTCTTCATTTATTTCCTCTTCGGGGAAATAATATTTATTATTCCTCTTATAGCAAATGATACTTATGTAACGGGACACCCCGTTACCCCCCCTTGACCAACAGTCACTAAAGTGACTGATATAGGGTGACAGGAAATGCTATTGTGTCTTCCCCTGTAATTTCGCATTTCTGGTTTTAATCAAAATACCGATTTAATACTCATTAATTGTATTTTGACCACAATCAAGATACCAAATTAGTTCTCATTAATTAATTTTGATCAGAATCAAGATAGCGACGAATAAGGCTCTGAGCGTGGGCTGTGAGGCCGCAAAGCTGGAAGTTGCACGGATTAGTGCAGCTATTGGTAATGCAAATGTTTTCAGCAGACGCATTAGCATCTGCTGCGGGAGAAACATCACCTCCTATTCTTATTGTAGGTGACTGGAACATGTCCTCTGTTGATGACATGGCAGGTGACGGTAACAGGTCACCTGCTACACCAATTGTAGGTGACTGGACCAAGGCACCTGAATCGCCCGACTCAGTATCTACTGAAATGTCCGTCGGATCACCCAGGGCCGAGTCCGTTGAACCTTTGGGTTTTAATGTGACAACCAGAGAGGTAATGATGAGGTTGTTCGACTTGTCGGACCTCTTTGGTTGGGAGTCATGTGATGATGACTCCGTAAGCGATGACTGATCCGGTGACGTTAGTATGCGTCACCAGGAACTAAGTGGTCACGAAAGGAAGAGTGCCGCTGGTAGTGCTAGTTTGCATCACCAGGAAATGAGTATTTTAGGGAACGCCCCCAGGGCCAAGTTAACGTTAACGTTGACATGATCTAACAGGAGAGGGACCGCAATTTGTTGCGTTTCGCTCCTGAGAAGAGGACATGTTTACCCTCTAAGGATAATCTGATTCGTTGGCCTGGTATGACCAATGATCGATTTCATATTCTGCTATTTGACTCATCCAGACTTCACATGTCTGGTGAGCATTAGACGGAATTCTTCATCGATGCCTTTTTACCGGCATCGGTGGTACTCTTCCAAATGGGCAAAGGATGTCAAACCTTTATATCAAGATTGGACAACCTCTGCACAGAATGTACACAACATAAGCCATGAGGTCTAGCTTCAAGAGCTGAATACTTTCCGTGAACGGTTCAAGAAACGGACCGAGTCGGTGCACGCTATAAGTTGCACCGTTTGTCTTGAGGGCAGGTATTCCTTGCCTCTCGTGGGGGGACTCATGCCCACGCTGTTTTAAGGGTGCAGGTCATGCCCCTTAGGAACCAAATTCCGACTAAGATCCCCATTGGAAGACTCTGATCTCTTACGAGGTGCGTCAATGAGTTGAGAACCTCCAGTCCTTTTACGAGCGCGAAAAGCTCGTTCTCCGATGGACCTTGTGCCGAGGAGGACTGCAAGACGAGACCCAGAACGTCCAACTGAGGTTGGGTGCGAGGTTCCCAACTATTATGCGAGGATATATACCCTCGCCAACGAAAAAGCTAACTCATTCGAACCCCCTTAGCCTCACGGTGACTCAGGAACTTTCAACAAGAAAGCGCTTCTCTCCGCCTGAATCCATCGATGGATGTGAAGGGGGAGGAAAGATCGGGCTCGCCTCATTTGACGAGCCCGAATCAACATCGTGATTTGGATCACACTGATCACGAGCGGCCTGTCGCCCCGAGTTAGTGGCAACGGTCGATAATGACCCTCGTCACCAGTTGAGAAATGCGCAGATTGCGACTGGACAACTGACGAGCGAAAGGTCACATCAGTCCCTTCAAAAGGAGCTAGCGACAGCTAGTCAGAGAAGCTCTTCGGTGGAGAAAAGTGTGGATCGTCTAGTTTAAGGGAATCAGACTCTGTTCCGGGTACAATAAGTCTTTGGCTCGGAACCATCAGGCTTTCGCGGATGCCCTTGGCCGTTCCGGTGTAATCCGGAATCGGAAGAAGCCTCGTACTGATTGTACGGCGGAGACGACCAACATAAGCCGTAGGATGCGCATGCTACGATGCAGTTCGCTAAAATTTCTCCTTTAATATAGGGTCTCAATCTGGGGCCAGTTCGCGGGGTAACTCATGGAGTCGGAATATCGTGTCTTCAAAGATGCCAGCTTTTGGCTGTGATTGACTCCGGTACTGCAGCAAGATGAACAACAAAAGCAATAGTGCCATTGTTTTTATGTTCGTTGTCGGGAAATCCGAAGACGCAGTCCATGGATATAGACTGCCAACATTCTGCCGGAACAGGCAGAGGTTGTAACGGAGCATGGGATGACGCACTTGGATTCAACCGGTGACAAACTGCGCAAGCACGTAAGTACTTGCAGACGAATGCATACTGGCGTGGCCAGTAGAAAACGCGACTTATTGTGATATAGGCATTCTCACGATCGCAATGACCACTTATTGGTGCATCGTGTCACTCATAGATGATGCATAAACGCAAATCATTATGGGTGGAAATGACGACACGATGTGTGTCGCCAGCAACGGCTGTGCAATACAGTAACCCATTGCGTGTTGTGTATCAATCTAATGAGGATCTATATAATTTCGACAATCCTAAGGATTATTGTGATGAATTTTATAGGTAATCCATCAACCCTTTAAAAGCCTTATTTTCTTGATAGGCTTTTTAACTGTTGCAACGAAAATTGTTCACTGTTGCAATAGTGACCTTATCCTTACTGTTGATTTGCCAAGCCGGCTCGAAATCGAGCCGGCGCAAACGGGCATCAGTGACAAAATTAGGTCGTCCTGCTTTAAACTTCACGGGGAAGTTATACTCCGCGAAGAAATACAACCACGTCGTCATTCTTTGCGAGCGGTGCGAACCGTTTACGGCCGTGCATAAAGACGCTTGGTCCATATATGCAATGAACGGTCTATCCCTTGAGGGAAATACCCTAAATTTAGCAAGTATGTTTTTCATGGCAAGGCGTTCCTTGTCATGCACATGATAGTTGCGTTTAGCTGAATAAAGCTGACGCGATTAATAATAGACGACGCGCTCTGCGCCGTCTGTGTCATATTGCATAAACGCACGGCCGATTGCAAAATCGCTGACGTCATAGACCACATGAAAAGGTCGGTCTTGGTCAGCAATCGCTAGAATTGGCTATTGCATCAAGCTTTTCTTTATACTCTCGAAGGAACGCTGCCAATCAGCATTCCATTATCACTTTACATTTTTCTTCAACAAAGAAGAAAGATGTACTTTCATTTCGGCATAATTGCATCAACACTTGTATAGGTACGCCGCTAAACCGAGGGGCTTTCTAGGTCCCTTTACATCGATTGGCACAGGCCAATCGGTGATCGCCTTGATTTTTCTGGATCCGGGCGTACACCGTCTTTACCCACGATGCACCCAAGAAGTGGTATTTCGCTTGCAGCGAATATACACTTCTTGAGATTTACATACAACTTGTGCTTACGCATAAATGTAAGAACCTTTCGGACTTGATTACGATGTACTTCAACGTCCGATTTCCCGTTGATGGCTCTGCTATGAACGAAGACGTCATCAAAATGGCTCGGTGCAAAATCCCGCACCGATCTTAACAGATTAATTACACATCTGTTAAATGTCGCAGGGGCATTACTAAGTGTCTGTGGCATGGCTAGCCACTACCAAAGCATGCCGCTTGGGGTGCTTACTGCGGTGAAGGGAATATCTTGTTCACGCGTAAGATGCTGATAGGATCCAGCCATCAGGTCCTTTGACGAAAAGATAGTTCTCTCTGACATACCATCAATGATTACGTCTTCTCGTGGTATCGGCGTTTGAGCCGGTATAGTTGCAGCGATCATTTTAGTATGCATGCACAATCCACCACCCTCCTGTTGCTTTACGCACACAGAAGGTCGGAGAGCTATGAGAGGAAGTTGATTCACTCACATGGCCCGCTGCTAAGCGTCAGGCAAAGAATTTGTCAATCATTATTTCATGTTCACGTGGCAATGGTAATTGCTTAGTAAAACAGTATTTCCAACCTATGATTAGGTCGATTTCATGTCGAGAGACTATATCCTTAGGCAAATTCGCACGGTACAGATCCAGGGAAGACATCCTTGAAAACTATTAAATCTTTTTATATAAGATTTGTATTCAAAAATTCCCAGGATTTGGAACGCAAAACGTTCAATCCGAGTCTTCTCATCGAGGAGACTTTCGCCCGTCGATGAGCTACTGATAATTCGTTCGTTTTCAGGAAATACTATTGCTGACCAGATATCGGCCACGTAGTTGCCATCTGTGCAAGTACGCAGAGATGCTTGACTTTGCCAACACGTAGAACCCCCACCCATAAAATAATTGTGTTTTTGCGCGGCACGGTGCCCAATTACGTGAGCATCAAGGACGTAAGAAAATTATCTCACGACAAGCAGCGATTTCTACTGGCCTCGCCTACACGAATTTGTATGCAAGTACATATGTGCTTGCGATATTGTCAACGGGTAAAGCCTAGCCCTTGTCCCGTGCTCTATTACAACCTCTGCTTGTTACGACGTTCGTTTCGATGGACTTCGTCTTCGGATTTCCCGAAGACGCTCACATGAGTAATTGTATTCTTGTATTTCTTTATCGTCTCAGGTATGCTCGACTCCGGGACAGCAACAAGATGTACCACATGTTGTTGCTGTCCCGGAGTCGATCATAGCCAAAGGCTGTGTTAGTTTCTTTGTCGACACGATATTTGGACTCCATGGGTTAATAGTTTTTCGGTTTAAGATCACCGGTTAGCAGCGGAATTGGTAAATCGTGCTTTTATCACTTTCAACACGGTTGTAGATGTCAACTTCTTACCATCCTGGCACAGATGGTCAGGTAGAACGTGCAAATCATGTCCTCGAAGAGATACGCCGCGGATACGTCCACTCTTTTACGGGTTCGTGTGAATTTTTTACCAAGGCAGAATTTGCAATTTAGTGCATGCATCTACAAAGCATATACCTTTCTTCGTGAATGGCGTAAGCCATTCACGTATATCCATCCGCCTTGGTTGAGAGTGACTTGTATTCATGGGTGAGGGACTTGCTCAAGCAAAGAACAATCTAGCTCTTGCTCATCATGCTTTGACTCAATAGTCAATGCGAATGATAACAATGTTAATTCGATCAGCATTGAAGATTACAAACTAAGTAATATCGACAAGGCTATTGCTGACCTTGATAACATAATGCTAATATACTCATCATCGATAACAATAATATTAGTGAGAGCAAAAATGTTCTCACCAAAGAGGAGAACAACACTTTAGATGTGCCACCGAGCGCAGTGAAAACAAACCTCAAGAAGCAGTGGTCCACTTCGTGCAGAAAGGTATCGCTGATGCCTTGGACCGACAGAAACGGAACTCATACAAAAACGGACGAGAAAGCGTTCTTTCGTTTAATGTTGATGATCTAGTCCTACATCTACGGTAAATCTACCTTAACATGCAGTGATGAATGTGAGCAGTAATCGATTACTGCCTAAGTATATCGGCCGTTCCGGTTACTGCACCGCCAATGCAATGGGTAGACGATCGAGCTACCTCGTATGATGTAAACGCATTCAACACTTGATGTCGGGCGTCTCCGCCCGTACTATCAATCCGTACGAGGCTTTTTTCGGTTCCATATTAAACCGGCATAGTATAAGGCATCCACTAAAGTCTGATGACTTTGAGTATGATACCGGGCAGAGTCTGGTTCGTGAGAACCAGACGTTCTAATAAATCCATTAGGCCAAAGTCAGCATCAATAATTATTATGCATATTTAAATGTTTATTCGGCAGCGGAGTCCTCGTCTGAAGCGTCTATTTGTTCGCCAGTTGCTCAACCACAATTTGCGCATGGCTTTACAACTGTTCGCGACAAACATTGTCATTTGTCGACGCTAACACGCAACATTAAGAGCGTTCGTGATCGAATTCCTTCCGTAAATACCTAAGGTCGTGATCGATGTCACGGTGATGACCCCGGTACGACGTGTGACATGAACCCGTTTTTCCTCGTCACATCCATTGATTGAGGAATTCGAGTGGTGAGAAGCGTTTTCTAGTCGAACAATTCTTAAGCCACCGCGAGGTGAAGGGGTTTAAACAACTTATTTCGTTCGTTGGCGTACGGTATCCACCCTGGCATGATAGCTGGAACCTCATTCTTAACTAATGATGGACGTTCCAGGTCTCGTTCAGCCATTCGACAAATATCATTCCTTCCTCAGAAGATCTATGGGCGAACGAGCACTTCACGCGCTTGTAAATGAAATGTAATCTCTTACTCCCTTCGCGCATCTCAGAAGAGATGCACGTCCTCCGATGATCATCCTTAAAAGCGTATGCCTCCTTAGGGGCATGGTCCGCACCCTTACAGCAGCAGGGACATGGCTCCCCGTACTAGAGGCAAGGTAATTATACCCCTTTCGACAAACGGTCCAGCTAATAGCGTGCACTGACTGCGGTCCGCCTCTCAAACCGGCCACGAGAAGTGACCAGTCTGTCAAGCCAGGCCTCGAGGCCAGTGCTTTGAACATTTAGATTGAATGCTTTACAATTGTGTGACAAAGTAGTTACGTCTTTGCACGCTTACAGGTTTACCATTGATGCCGGAAAAAGGCAACGGTGAAGAACTCCTTTCCGTCCTTTTAGGCTTGCGAAGCCTGTATGGGTCGAACAACGGATAATTATAGAGTTTGTTGGTCATACCGGACCAACCAATTAAGTCGCCTGTAGAGGGCACCAAAGGTCACTTTTTGGGAGCAAACCCCAACGCATTGCGGTATGCTCCCGAAATGAAGCCCAGTGGAGTTAACATTACGCTCGAAGTCATTTTTAAGATCACTCCGTTTCTGGTAATACACGCTAGCACCACCATAATCTCCTTTTAAAGTAACTTGTACGATCTATTCGTTGCAGGTAATGCATTTTGGCAAAACCAGAGTTATCGTCGCCATGGTGTATTCACAAGATGACCCTACACCAAAATAATCTGACGAGCGGTCAAATAACGACAATATGACCTATTTGGTTGTCACAATAGAACCCGAGATGTTCGTTAAAGCTACAGGTTATAACGTGACAATTAAAGAAGTTGTTTGACAGTTCGTCACAAGTGCGTCGCCACTCTCTCTCGCGCAATCTTTCACATTCAGACGAGGTCAAAAATTATATTCGTGAGGTCACGCTTGCCCTGCTTCAAATCAATGAGCTCAGCTCGTCGCTATTTGGAGCAAATCCCAGATTGAGCGATCGAATACAAGTCATTAATGGAGACTTGACGGGGCTCGGCCCCGAGCGAACCGGAGGCCAACGAACGAATAAGATTGCTCATAGAGGGCATCCTAGGCTTCTTCATTTGCCACCGAGTCGGGCGATGACGCCGACTCTGCCAGTCACCTCCAATCGGAGTAGTAGGTGACCAACTTTCCACAGTAGAACGCACGAGCGTCTGCTGAATCATTTGAATCACTAGCAGCTGCACTGAGTCGTGTGGTTGCTAGCTTGGCGGCTTCACAGGCCACGTGCACCGATTTCGACACCATGCGCAAGTAAAAGTTGGAATTGGAATAAAACAACAAGTGCTGATTGACAGAGAGAGACACAATGTTACTCTCTGTCACTTTACACCAGTCACTAGAGTGACTGTTGCTTAAGGCGGTGATGTAACGGGGTGTCTCATTACATAAACATTATTATTATCTATACAAGGAATAATAAATATTATCCCCTATAAGAAGATAAACAAAGAAGTACAAATTTATTATATTTTATAAATTTTGACTTAATAGTTTCAATATGACCAAATGTAGTAATATGGAGGCAACAAGACAATTTTCTGTTCATTGGTTGATTTAAATCTAATTAATTCCGCCAATCGTTTGAAGACAGGGTTGTGAGGCGCGCAACGAGGCGCTTTACATAGTAAGCTGTTAATATATTAAAGTCAGTATTAGAAGATAGTTTTATAGGGACTTGAAATAAGGGAGTTTACATAGCCCCATTATTCTGTCTGAAATAGAATTTATAAAACATTCACACAAATCAGCACAAATTTGTGAAATTAGCCACATCCGTATGTACCTGATTTTGTGAAATTTTTGACACTCAAATCAGCTCTTTTTCGCTAGAGCTGTAGATTGCTTTTGAGATGATTCTTTATTTCAGATGCAAAATCCTTACTCTATTTTTCACATTGTTAATAAATTTAATAAATATCTATATATGTATGCGATGAACTTTTATGTACTGTGGAAAGTTTTGATATTGTGTAAATCAGCAAACTTCTCCGGTTGAAACCAGCACGGGCTGTCGGGTATGAGTGTAGGGTCTCGATAAAAGTTAGGGCCTCTAACCAGGACAACTTTAGCCAATTAGCTAGCTGAGTTATTCATCGAAATCAGCAGAATTATGCACCTAATACATTAATACAGTTTAACTTTTTTCTTTATACTAAAGCCTTAGTATCGATGTAACGGGGTGTATCGTTACATAAAATTAGCACTTAAAGGTTGTTAATTAATATATAATCTAAAGGCAGATAATAATTGGAGAATATTAATATACATAGTAATATTCGGAAAGCTAATTCGTTGGTAGATATAGGCCAATATATCTACTTGCTCCGCGGTCCAGTCAGCACTGGACGCGCGCAAAGAGAGAGACAGACAAGACTTCATTACATGTTCTGTGTTAGTAAATAATTAAGTACGTTTGAAATAGATAGAAAAAAGAGCTTAATTATATTTAATACAGTTTGGGTTTTAACCTCTTCAAAGCAAGTGTTTTAGAAAGATTCGTCTTCTGCATGTACTAGTGCACGTGAAGTGACGTGAGGCACCACTCGGACTGAAGCAGTGCGAAGTGGACTTGTACTGAAGCTGTGCAAGTCGGCAGTGCCCCGTTGCAATCAACCTCTGGAAACTAAGATTTCTTAGCTGTTGTAACCTTCTCTGCACGTCAGTGTACGTGAAGAAATTGAGGCACCCCACCTTCACTGCTGCCAGTGTAGGTTGGCTAGTACTGTGTCAGTGCTTGCGAAAGGTGCCCCGTTACACCTGGTTGCACTCGAGTGCAGCTCGCAAGTGTCCACATATTTTTTTACATCTGACCGACCCTGGTCCGCAAGACAATGGACAAAAAAGTCATCAAAATATGTATGTGCAAAATGAAAAACAGTTGCGTCACTATACGATCAATAGTAGTCAGGGTATTGGAATGCCCTACGGCATTAATAGTCATTCCCAGAGCATGCCACTTATAGTACCGACCGCTGTAAGCAAGGTTCAGCGTACCATAATTTTCTACATATGAAAAAGTGAATCGTAATCCAAAAATGCATTTAATGTGCTAAATTGTTGTCGTGGCCAATAATGCAAAATTATACGTGGAATCTGTGGGTGGAAGATTGGTGGCCGTTAAAAGAATTAGAACTTTCGCTTGCTGATGCGCCTAAAGATGTGCTCGAAAGCCGCCTACAGTGAAAAAATAGCCACTGGCGAGAAGATATCTTATACCAATCGATAACCTCGATGTAAATTTACAATCACTTTTCAAATTGCATGGACGGACAGACTAATATGGGCTTTATCTTTAACCGTTTTAACCTGGAAAAGCAAGTGACGTTCTATATGTCTTACCACAACAACAGAATCAAGCATTGCATCCAATTCGTTTTAATCTGGCATATCTTCGTGTCGGGTCTCATGCTTATTGCGCACACGCACACGCTAGTCGAGACACCAGCATGTTTCGCTACTCATTTGTCATTGCTATCTTATATTTGCTGGACATTTACGCTGGCTCCCTGGGTGCCACCCTTGTCTCCGTCTGCTTCATATTTGCCAACTAATTTGTCGTCGAGGGTGCCAGTAGCATCGAGGTACCTTTATGCCTGTGGCGCTAGTAATCCATGTTATTGCCTAAATTTACAATTCATCGGCCATGGTGTATTCGAGCACCGTAAATCAGCACTTCTTGGGAGCCTTGTGTTCCCTTTGGGCTATCGTCCATGTAAAACAACAGAACGTACCAACTAGTGGACACACAAAAAGAGGCAAAAGGGAGAGTGTTATTAATTTCATTATTCTACTTGCTACAAATCGTCACGAATCAGGAAATGAAACCCGTACAGACTTCGACGTAAATACGATAACTAAAAATAGTACTCGTACCACTTTATTGGTTCATCAATTTGAAGCTTGCCTATCAACACTATTCCTCTTCGAAACTATTCATGACAAAACACTTGATCCTTGCTTACCGTCGCCTTAGATCGATTTACTATAAACCGATCACTTGGCGCAATTTATCAAGTCTTGGTACAGCCAACGCCTTTGTAAGTATGTCCGCAGGCATATTCAAAGTCTCTCGATATTCGGGTTTACAATTCCACGCTTAAAAAAATCACCGAAAAACTTAATGCGAACATCAATATGTTTGGCCTTGGCTGATGCTCTCTCGCCATTAAGCTGCTTAAAAAGCGGCTTGATTAACCACTCTCAAAGGCATCGGTTCTTCAAATTTTACATTCAATGCTTGCGACATTTCGCGTATGCGCAAAAGTTCTCGAGCCATAATTGGAGCAGCTGTAAACTCAGCTTCCATGGTAGAGAGCAGAACACCACCCTGTTTCTTCCACATCCAGCTCAATGGTATAATGTCGATCGTAATTAAATCGCCCGTGACTGACTTTCTATCACCTTTGTTGACAGCAAAATCCGCGTCGCTGTATCCAACCACTTGCAAAGCATTCGAGTCATTTTTTCTACCAACCATAGAAAGACACATATATTTTGTGGCGAAAAGGTACCTGGCAATCTTCTTCTTCAGTTTCCGGTTACCCATTTGAATCTATAATCATTAAAACAAAATAGAAATATTATTGTTATTATAGTTGTAACTATAAGTTCTGTTATTTTTGATTTAGATTTTTTTGCCAGATATTTGACCATTTATGCCACGTATTTGACCATATTTGCCAATTTGACTATTTCGGTCGTGGCTTTGTGCACTGCAAAAGAAATGTCCGGTCTCGCGCAACGTAAAATCCATAGCAAACGTTCAACAAATGACTGAAATTTTTCACAGTCACCACTCCGTTCCCTCCAGTAGCCGGTAAGAAATCGAGCTTCGATTCATCAGATTTATTCCAGGTTGGTCGATGGGTGTATGTAAACCATGCGTCATTTCAAGATCGTGCTCACGTAGCATGTCCACAATTCCGAGTTCCTAATCAAATGTGTATCCATAATCTTCATTGTTTTGTATGCGCATGCACAAAAACTTACGAGCACATCCGAGATCTTCACAGATAGAGAAGTTAGGTCATCAAACAAAATTTACACCTCATTGTAATCCGTTCCAGTTACCAAAAGGTCATTCAAGTAAATACCAACAATTATAACGTGATTACTTGTCCATGACGCGATCGACAGGTTCAGTTTGACCATCGGTCTGCAGATGGTCCGCAGTGGACATATCCAATCTGGTGCCAAGCACTCGGAAAATTAATTTTCAGAATTTACCTGTGCAACGGGGGTACCAATCGGAGACAATTGCCACTGGCAAACCGTGTTTGTCGAAAAACACGCGATCAATAAACAGCCTTGCTGTACCTCACTACCAATGGAATCCGGCACGGCCGCTAAGTGAGCCATTTTGCTCAATTAGTCATTAAAGACCACGATGCCAGAGTTACCGGCTAGAACTTTCGGTAGACCGATAACAAAATCCATACTAATGGACTCCCAACAACCTATGGGGACGAGAAGGCTCGCCAATGGCGCAACAGCATGCGCCGAGGGTTTAACCCGTTGGCAAGTTTCGCGTGTGCGAACATATGTGCTGACCCACCAATAAATCTGGCTTACAGAGCCGCAGGTCTTTTCTCTACCGAGATGACCACCAAGGACAGTATCGTGTGCCTCACAGGGATTCGGTACTTCAAATCCTCATAATGAGAAACAACGACACGTAGATGTCTGTGCAATAAAGCAACAGGTCGTTATCGATAGAAAATCGATGTAATTTAGCATGCAAACGTGCCGGCAATTTAATATCTGAATCAGAGTTCTTTAGAGCTTGTAGCAGAGCTACACACTGATCATTCTTGGCGTAAGCCGAACGGATTAATTCAGGAATAGGCGACATGATAGTCGTTAAATGAGAGAGCTCATAATTCGGCCTGCGTGATAACGCATCGGTTAAAGCATTCTACTTGCCGGGCTTATACTACACCTCGAAATAGATTTATCGAAACAAAATAGCCATCGGGCCATTCTCTGTGAGAGATGGGGCGACTTAGTCGCCGTGCGTAATGACGCGCGATCCATATATCTCAAACGGCTTAAAGCCAAGCAGATGAACTCTGAATTTGACGAGAGCATACTTCATAGCAAGTAATTAGTTTTAATAAATTGGGTAGTTCTTTTCCGCAGCTTTAAGCTGTCTAGACTCGAACGCAATAACATGTTCACACCCATCAAATCTGTTTGTAACAGAGCACTGCCGATGGCAAAACACCGATGCGTCACAGACGACACTGAAAGGCCAATTTGGATCTGGCAAGGCCAGGATCGGGGCATGGATAAGACTATCCTTAGCCGCTCGAAAAACATAATGCTTGGTGCTAGTCCAGCACCACTCTGTATCCTTTTTAAGGAGATTAGATAATGGCTTAGCCATATCAGCGTAATTACCGCTATATTTGTGTTAATAATTGGCGAAACCCAACTTACGCAAATCCTTTTGGTCTTTAGAAACCAACCAATTTACTATGATTTTTACCTTAGCGGAATACGCTCTATGGCCTCGCTTTCCAATGAAGCATCCTAAAAGGAATTTCTTCTGCGCCAAAATGCATTTAGATGCATTGGCATACAATAAATTTGTGCGCATACACTCGAGCACTGCTTGGAAATGGTCTAAATGGTTTTCCATATCCGACCGACCCAGCTCCACACGGCAATGGACAAAAATGTCATCGAAATAAGTCTGTGCGTAACCTCGATGAGGGCGAAACAGTTGCGTCACTAGACGATTCAATGTTGCCGAGGCGTTCGAAAGCCCTTGTGGCATAACCAACCACTCACATAACATACCGCTTGGGGTGCTTACCGCTGTAAGCGAGATATTGCTAGCTCGCATGAGCAGTTGGTAGTAACCATCGACTAAGTCCAGTGCACTGTACATTGTACATCCCACCATATTGTTCTTATGAACATCCTTTCTAGGAATGGGGGGTTGTGCTCGTATAGTGAAAGCGTTAAGCTTATTATAAGCATGTACAATGCGCCATTTACCATTTGGCTTCTTGACACAAAATATCGGTGTCGAGTGAGGAGATTTGCTCTCTCGTACCGTTCCAGCCTCGGGCTTAGCACGGAAGAAATCGTCAATGACGTCACACTGCTCCCTTGGTAAAGGCCATTGTCTTGTGACACAGTATTTGGTTCCCGGAACCAAGTCAATTTCATGACGAACACCTCTTCCCGGAGGTAAAACAGATGGTGGATTATTACATACCACATCTTGGAATTCCTTTTTTAAGGAATAAAAAGGATACGTAGGATCTTTAAGGATCGATGACCCATATCGCGCACTAAGTGCAGCTTTTGTGTCATCCAGGAAAGCTTCGTCTAGAAGTGACGATGAGTTTAACTCAATTGTTGGTCGAATGAGCACCATCTCAGATAAGTCGCCAGCCTTAAAGGTTTTCGGTCGCAATCATCAATAGACATTTCGTCTAGCTCTAAAGAGCATGTAACGAAGGGATTGCCGCAAGGCTAACTTCTCCCTCAATGTTACCGGTTACACCATTTACAAGTGTGTGTAATTGCTCACTCGTATCACTTTGTGAGGGTATAAACGCTTCGCGTCTCCCCTGTCTAAGAGTGGAGACAATACGCCTCTTAGAGGCCGGGACATTCACGTCCCAAAAACTTTCCAGGCTGTATTGGTTCTATACCAGAGCTGGTGTCTAACTCGCCATCCGACAAGGAGTTAGGAAACTCAACTTCCGTATACAGCAACCGTTTACGTTCCACTTCACGTGCATTAGAAGGTTTTGACCCAAAATGCCCTGGCGAACCGCCAAAAGTGTCACTATTGACACTCAGTATGGTGCCACCTCGGCCGACCACACTCGGTGGACTTACACGTGCCACTCCACGTATCTCAGGGATATTGAACCCTTGAGGTCCTGGCGAACTGCCAACAGGGTCACTACTGACACTCGGTATGACGCCACCTCGGCCGACCATACTCGGTGAACTTAGACGCGCCACTCCACGTATCTCAGGGATATTCCACCCTTGATGAGTCGGCCATAGGCCTACAATGCTTTCAGCATTCAGTAAATCGTTACTACAACGAGTGTCACTCAACGGAGTACGTGCCGTTCCACTTCTTTCTGCTGAATCGGGCTCAGAATTAATGATTTTACATTGGAGTTTATCAACTCAGACATGCCAATGTCTAAAACACTGACAGACTCATTCAATGATCCGCGCCAATAGCGCTTTTGTTGCCTAGCAAAGGTGGATTCATGACTCTCCAAAACTTTGCGAGGAACATTGCGCGTTGCGCCTGAGGTATTAGACCTCCAATCGTCCATGGCTCACTGCGTTCAAGCCAGGCCATACCAAGGATGGGATCATATCTCGAATCCAAATCAAGGACGAGACAGCGTTCCATACTGTCAAAGTCCAGAAACTTTATACCTAAGTTCAATGGAACTTTAGGAACAGGGACACAAGTCCCAGTCGCTAAGCGAACAGTGATTGTATCACCTTCATGCGCTTTAAGCGCCTCAACTTATTGTTGACTTTTTTTCAAGGGAAAGACGTCGAGCAATATTGCAAGAAGATCCTGAGTCAATTAAAATTAACGACGGCTTATTAAAGCCCTTTACAGTCGCCTGTGCGACTAACAAGCCAGGCTATTACTCTCGCCCCGTGTCATTAAGCACCGAGCTAATTGGGGCTAGGTTCTGTTTATTCTTACCTCCTAGAGGTTAAACAGAACCTAGGTCTTCCTCAGTAGGGCGCCCCACACCTACTGGGCACCGGCGTTTTCCCGCACCGCTCTTTCGAGCTTTACGCGAATTTCGTAGGGGCAGGCTGGACGTAAATGTTTCGTGCTTCCGCACATATAACATCTACGTATGGTCTTATGCTGTTCCACAGCTTGATAAGCCTTTTCTCTTTTCCCAACGAGGCTTAGATCCATAGGCTCCGGTCTATTAGACGATACCGATGTGCTCGAAGAGCTTGTACGGTAAGCAAGCGTGCTAACACGAGCGGACTTAAAGTCGAACTCAGCGCGTAGAACTATGGCAACCGCCTCTTCGAAAGTAGTAGGATAAAATCGGGATCATTCCGTCCGGGCAACGCACTCATTGAGACCCTCCATAAAGACTGTTACGACAACTGCTTTTTGCAACGGGTCTTGATGCATAGATGCAATGAGAGTTCTCAACTCCTGGACATAGTCCCCTAGGTTTCGTTTACCCTGCCGAGCCGCTAGGAGCCGTGCTCGCATGCGAGGCCTGATCAGGTGGTGCAAACATGCTGGTCATTTGCTGTTTCAGCGAATCCAATGAGGGAAAAGCGTCGTTTATGGAGGTGCTGCACGATAGTGCCCACTCTATGGCTCTACCTCCAAGTTTAGAAATGGCCATAGCCACCTTTTACCATTCTGTTATGAACAAGGCGGAACCAATGGACATTTCCATCTGCTTAATCCAAAAAAGGAGATATTCTCCCTCTTTTCCCTCGAATGTCTTCACGTTTACAGCTAGAAGGCTCGCCCTCGGCTCTAAGTAAGGTACAGAGATGTACCGGGTTGGCAAAGATGCCACTAAGTGGTCCTGTATCTGACCGATCAGGGAGGCTTCGTATCGCATTAAGGCTTCAAGTCTTTCATGCAGGACCTCTGATCCCTGGGAGATAATAAATTCCACGTGTGCAAGCCCAAATAAAGTTTTGAGCCTGTCATAAGCGGCGCGTTGCGCTTCTAAAGTTCTGGAACCTCTTCCATTTTCGCGAGGGTTTAGTCTTGTAAAGACTCAGGCGTAGATTGACTACAAGTGCTACCATATGTAGCGGAGCTACCTCGCTCTTAAAGTCAGAGGAAGATTTTCAGACTCAGAGAGTCACTTAGTTCTATTGAACAAATGGGCTAAGCACTATAGGGAGTCGTACAAGATACTAAACCTTAAGGAATTCTAGTTCAAGGGATTCAGGGGCTCGTAAAACCAAGTGGCAACTAGTGCCCAAGAGGATATACCTGAGAAAGGCTTCTATCTCTTACAGATCAATGCGCAAGCCTTGGGAGGGCACTTGACGCTTTAAGATCAAAAGGGAATTGCACTTTATTTAATTATGTAATCAAAACCCTTACCCTCGCTAATGTAAAATATATTTCGGCCGCCAGATTTATATCTGGCGGCGACCATATTTGTAACCCAAAATAAATGGGATTTGAGTAGTTAACTACTTTGGAATAGGATAAAGGGTATTTTACCCATAAAGTAAATGTACCACAACAACGGTTCTCCAACCGATGTGTGTCCCATTACAGTGTTAAAAATTTCATTATTCCTAGCTTGCTACAAATCATCACGGCAGGAGAAATCAGGAAATAAAACACTACAGTCGTTCGTCGTAAATACGATAACCAGAAATAGTACTCGTACCAATTTGTTGGTTCATCACTTTGAAGCTTGCTTTTCAACAGAAGCAAGTTCATATCAATGTCTAAAACTATTATAATTCGAAGACAGGGTTCTAATATGCAAGCCAATCGCCCGTGGTAATTGCTGCTATCTCAGTGCACTCTTTTTTTGTCGTTTAACGTTTGTCTACCGTTGGTGGTCAACATTAAATAATTTTGTGTGCATCACGCATGAAAATCAATCGAGTCAGCATAGATTATCTCATATATACATCCACACAAAGTCGATAAATAGCCCATTGGTCGCCGTTCGTGTGGTTCACAATCTATCATTGGGACCACCTTCAAAACAAGAGCTAAAAATCGGGATCAGGGTGCTTGAACCTGTCGTTATGTTGGTCGTTTGTTCCCGATTAGCACAAGCGCACGCCAACTATGTGACTTATTTGTCGCCACTTCGCCACGAAGCAGAGGCGTCGCCACTCTATAGCAGTTGTTTTACAAAAGACTCGTAATGGGCGGATCTGTGGTGTCGTCTTCGTTGTGGCTGGCGCTACCCACGGCTACAGTAGCAGCTGTGCTTGTGTATTTGCTCCTCCCAGATGAGCGCCAGCGCGCCATCCGTGGTCTCCCGTCCCCCGCGTCAACGTTGCCCGTGTTCGGCAATACGCTCGATATCATGCGTCTTGAACTACCGCGACTACACGACTGGATCGCGGAGCAATGCAAAGTATTCGGAGGACGCACATGGCGTCTGGAGGTGCTAGGTGCCCCACCACTCGTAGTTGTCAGTAGCGTCGAGTGCTTCGAAGACGTGCTGAAGACGCAGTTTGAAGTATTTGACAAGGGCGAGCGCATGAACACTATTTTTCGCGACGTTATTGGCGGCGGTATCACAGCTGTAGACGGGAACCAGTGGCGCACTCAACGTAAAATACTCAGTCGGCTAATGACCACGCGGGCCTTCCGCGAGTCCGTTTTCCAATGTGTCCACGACTACACGCTCATTCTCGGCCGCTTTCTAAGCGCGTCAGCAAAAAATGGTGTCCCCATCGATTTTGCTGACCTGATGCACCGCTTCTCGTTTGATGTGTTTACTAACATTGCTTTTGGCCTGCAAGCCAATTCTGTGGAAGGCAAGAATCATACGCAGTGCATAGAGGCGATTGGCACGATTACCCGCAATATCGAAGTGAGATTATCCTCTCCGGATTGGCTCTGGAAGTGCAAGCGAGCCTTAAAACTTGGCTCTGAGAAGGAATTGGCCGAAAATGTGGCCATTTTAGACAAAACCGTATTTACATTGATCAATAAAAACATAGAACGAAATGTGCAGGCGACACCTGGATGTGCGCCTCAGGACGTCGTGTCGCTCTTCTTAAATGCCCAGGCAGATGAAACGAGTCATGTCGATGCCCAGTTGCTGAGAGATATTGCGGTTGTCGTTCTACTGGCTGGCATGGACACGACGGCATGGTCGCTCTCGTGGCTCATTGTGATGCTTAATCGTAACCCACGGGTGGAATTACAATTAAGACACGAACTGCGGCAGAAGCTGCCACGATTATTCAGTGATACCGACTACGTGCCTTCGATGGTCGAAACGGAGGGCCTTGTGTATCTGGAAGCCGTACTGCGCGAGAACATGAGGCTTAACCCCGTCGTACCTCTTAACGCGAAAGAGGCGAATCGGGACACGACGCTTGTGGATGGCACGTTTTTGAAAAAGGGTACACGCGTCTACATTCCGTCCTATACGTTGGGTCGCATGAAAAGTGTGTGGGGCCGAGATGCGTCGAGGTTTAAGCCAGAGCGATGGCTTATGCAGGACACGCTGACGGGCGAGCTGACTCTCCGTCCCGTGTCAGCCTTTCAGTTTGTATCGTTTCACGCTGGGCCCCGCACGTGTTTGGGCTTCCGCTTTGCAATGCTCGAGATGAAAATCGTCGCGGCGTACATGCTGAGTAAATACCACTTTATCACCAAGGAGAATCCCAAGAGCTATACGTACGACATGGCCTCTTTGCTTCGAATCAAAGGCCCATTAATCGTCAAAGTGCAGCGCGTTAGCTAAGCTGTTTTCGTTTGCTAGTCGTACATTCATTTCATTTGCCATTTGTACTAGAAGTATTCTTTAGCTGAGTCGTAAACGAAAAACAAAAACCTTTTTTTGTCGGGATATATTATAAACATGTCTTCCACCTTAAATATTCCTTACTCCGATTAATACCAGGACATCAAGTGCGAAAAACCTTAATTTTCGACCTTGAGAAAACAAGATTTTCAAAATTATCGTCGCATACGCCATTTGGAGGAAATTAGCGATTCGGACCATCACCACGATCAAAACTATAACAACTTCTCCAGCTGAGCCAAATCGACAGCGCGCCACAAGCTCGCGTGATACAGCTATCGTTGGCTACTCGTAGTATAATTGGTTGTCTTCTTATATAAAAATTAGTTGTCTTCCCCACAGAAACGTAGAGGTTTAATAGATGGCACGCAAGAGACGACTACCGTTGCAAATGGACGTGGCGGCAATAAAGAACGTAAATCCATTCTCTTGTTGATTGAGAAAGCGCAATGCAGTAAGCTCAGCAATGGTCACGCCACCGATGTAATACACGAGTACATGAATGCGCTTTCCACTAATGTTGGGGTCCACCGTGGCTTCAACTGCCACACTAATTTGGCTACTTGCGTGTTTTCCACTTCCGCTCCCCCGTCGTAGCAATGACGACGTCGAGTCCTTGGGAAGCATTTTATATTTCATGCCAAGGGAATCTTGCAGTAGCCGGATACTCATGGGCGCATAGCCCGTGTATGGAAACATAAAGTGAATGTCCACAGGATGTCGTGTTTCCTCATCGTCCAATGCGCCACGCATCAGAACAAGCTGTTTGCGTTTTTTGGGGAAATCAAAGCGATTGTCTAATGAGAGTAAATCCATTTTCTCGAGTTGCGCGAGAAGTGGCAATATCCGATGTCCATACGTATGGCAAAGCTGCTGGCGATACCACGCAAGTTGATCAGGTTTTAATCCGCCCCGTACCAGCGAACAGAGGCATAGCAATTTAAGAACATCGTACAGATTCAAAGGTGGTTCCCGTAAGATAGCTTCCTCTAGAAACTGGTCCACGTCCTTCGCTGCAGCCGACGAGACCTTGGGTCCAGCACTCATAATCGTCATCTCTGTCTCGACACACCCACGAAGCGCAAATTGCGTGCTCAGCTCCCGCACACGCTGTACTAGTTGCAAATGATGGGCCAGTGATCGCTTCTTCTTGATCAAATGAGGCGCTTTGGCGAGCAAAGCTTTCACTTTTTGAAACTCTGCTTGACTGTCTGGTGTGACTCCACTCATTGATTCCAACGAGCTGCCACGCACTTGACTTGCCAAGTCTTTTGCAACAGTCACGAGTTGATCGGACACGAGATTGAAATTCACGTCTCGAACCTCGTCAAATAACACATCGAGGTAGTTTAGCACTACTTTCTGTGTCGAGGTCGCCCCTTCTAACTCGGTGCGTAAGATCTCACGACCGTCTTCTTCACCCACAGCAGCAGCTTCCTCTTCCTTCTCGTATGTAACGACGCCGTGATTGACTCCAACGAGCGCATCCAATAGTCCTTCATACGTCATTGGCGTCAATAGCATTGATAAAGGGTCTTCCATGCGATCAATTACGACAAGTTTATCCATTGTACAAGACCTCGCTACTGCGATTTCGTCTCGAGCATTTGTTTGACAGGACTGGAGTCTCTGTGCTTGTCGATGAGCAAGCTCAAGCATCGTTTTAACTCGCTCGGCAAAAAATCCGTGACTTGTCACGTCCACAATCAACTTTCCCGTGTGTGTTTCGATTGCTAGAATGCTCTTGACCACGCTTGTTAGCGCGCGGCTGTCGCCTTTTACATACAAGTCACTAAAGACGCTGTCAAGGCACAGCGCTGCAACACCGCGGTCGATTGGGATTAAACTAAGCGCTAGATTGGCCTGATGAATGAATCCTGCAACGCCCTGCCGTTCCATCTCAAGCGATACGTCGGACGTGGCCACAGGGAGCCACAGGATCGCACAGCGACGGCTGGCCACAAATTCCAGCGGGCGCAACGCGTCTGCCAAGTGCTTGGCCACTGTCGGCAACGGTGGCGCTACAATGGCCACGTTTTGTCTCTGATCGGGATGCATATGACTGCTTATGCTCAACTGTCGTTGCAATTGGACCGTGTCACCTGTTTGAAGCTGAACGCTTAGCAAACGAGAGATTCCGAGCTTGTCGTAGAAGTCGCTTCCTCCTGAGCCGTAGGCCAAGAGCTCAAATATCGCAAAGTGCGATGCGTCTACTGCAAGAATTGCTTTAGTCTGACTTAAAGCGGTTCGCCCTAATGCCTCTTCAATCGACCGGGCAAAGGCCGCGCGGGCGTCTGCTAAGAGCGCAGACTCGAGCTCCATCAAGAAGAGGGACTTTTATCGTTACATGTTTAAGAAATCAAACGATTTATTTCGAAAAGGTAAAGAAATATTATCTAATTCTCTCCGCCAAAAATCGGTATTTTATTTGGTGCGGTATTTTGTTCTACTTCACCGGTATCATCCAACGTGAAGTGACGTGAGGCACCACTCGCACTGAAGCAGTACAAGTCGGCAGTGCCCCGTTACAGAGGAGGAGTGTTGAACGGCAAGCTTCAAGGTGACGAACCAACAATCGGTATGAGTATCATATTTGGTCATCATGTTTACGTCAAACGAATGTGGTGAATTTTCTCCTGATTTTCCCTGCCGTGTAGATTTGTAGCGAGCTACAAAACTAATAGCACTCTCTCTCTTTTACGTTTCATATAAGCATTGAACGCGAGTGGAGCTGGTCTAGGTTGACGAGGTTTGTGAGTTTTGTTCTAGATCATTTCAACGGTACACTAGTACGTGCAGAGGGAGACTCTCTTTAATACGCTAGCATTAAAGAGAGTTAAAAGTAAACTGTATTTAATATAATTAATAGAAAAGTACCAAAATACCCCTGACAAATGCAGAAAAGACGGAAATACCCCTGTACTTTTATAAATGACCAAAAAATGACCCTGGCTATAGCCTATATATATAATATATACACGGAAAACCGTTCCGCACAGCATAATCACATCACTTTACCTCACCGCCGCGCCCCTACCTCGCTTCTTCTCCGCCCCAATTATGGCGGAACACCAGCTTACCGTTGGAATGGAGTTTGCAAATGGGAAAAGCTGCCGCGAAGCAGTCAAAGCGACTACCATCGCTGAACGGTTCGAGCTGGGGTGATTAAAAGTGACAAACGACGCTTCGCAGTGGCTTGCATGCAAGAAGGCTGCTCCTGGAGGCTGCACGCTGCAAAACTTGCCGACGCACCAACGTTCACCATCAGGACTCTGCGAGACGAACACT
>NC_090611.1:5065461-5067543 GCF_004359215.1 Bremia lactucae
TCTACGTGTGGCTGATCATGAATTCGAGGTGATTTCAGAGGACCGGAATTTGACTGTTAATATTAGGCAACATCAGTGGTCGTGCAAGCGGTGGCAGATACAAGGTGAGCTTGCTCGGATATAATCAGCAACGTATCCTTGATGACTCGTTCTATTAACAATAGCACATCTCTATCACCAGAATTTCCTTGTCACCACGCAGCAGCAGCGCTACTATCGTGTCGAATGAATGTGTGGCAGCAAGCAAAAGAATGCTTTACGGTAGTTTTATACCGGCGCACGTACGTAGAAACTTTACACCCACTTGGCGATGAAAGCATTTGGGCTGATGTGTTAGATGAGGAATATTTTGGAATTTTTGGAGGGTGGTCGTGTGCAACGGCCAAGATGACTTTTGAGAAACAGAGCTAAAATAAGCGAAGGTTACCCCGATGTAGAGTACACCATCCCGGTCATTTTTCTGCAAAATTCATCCAGATCCGAGTGGAACTGATGCTTTGGCGTCAATTTTTGCTTTTTGTGCCTTTAAAAATATTTTCATTTTTTTGAAACCTGTGTATGCTTCGCGGTTTTTGAGGAACGGTCGGATCTGGACGCGAGTGGGTGCAAATGATGCGAAAACGTTTGTAGATCACAAATTTGTAAAAATATTCAAGGATTACACCATGGGTTGTTGGATATTTTGAATGATTTGGAATTTTTGGAGTGTGGGCGTGTGCAATGGCCAATATCACTTTTGACAAACAGAATTAAAAATGAGCGAAGGTTACCCTAGCATAGAGCTCAACTTCCCGGTTCTGCGCAAGCAACACGATGGTAATAGCAACCATTACATAGTCTCTCCAGATGGCTTCCACGGAAAGGCATCTGGAACGAGTAGTTTGGCATTCCGTCTAGTTCCAACAGGGGTTTCCAGTTGCTTCAGAAGGAGACCGTTGATAAGCTCGTGGGTTGTAGAAGCAGAAAGGTTGGCCTTCCAGTTGCCTTGGTGGTCTTTACAGCGAGCGTAGTAGCCGCGTTCCGGCTCGCAGGCCAGTGTGACGTTGTGCTTGAAAAAAACACAGCGGGAGACTGAAAAGTTGTCCTTTTTTCGTACGAGAAAGACTCGTTAAAGTGATGTGATTATGCTGTGCGCAACGGTTTTCGTGTATATATATAGGCTATAGCCAGGGGCATTTTGGTCATTTATAAAAGTACAGGGGTATTTCCGTCTTTTCTGCATTTGTCAGGGGTATTTCGGTACTTTTCCCTTAATTATATTAAATACAGTTTACTTTTAACTCTCTTTAATGCTAGCGTATTAAAGAGAGTCTCCCTCTGCACGTACTAGTGTACCGTTAAAATGATCTAGAACAAAACTCACTCACCTCGTCAACCTAGACCAGCTCCACTCGCGTTTAATGCTTATGCGAAACGTAAAAGTGAGAGAGTGCTATTAGTTTTGTAGCTCGCTACAAATCTTCACGGCAGGGAAAATCAGGAAAAAAAATCACCACAGTCGTTTGACATAAACATGATAACCAAAAATGATACTCATACCGATTGTTGGTTCGTCACCTTGAAGCTTGCCCTTCAACACTCCTCCTCTGTAACGGGGCACTGCCGACTTGTACTGCTTCAGTGCGAGTGGTGCCTCACGTCACTTCACGTTGGATGATACCGGTGAAGTAGAACAAAATACCGCACCGAATAAAATACCGATTTTTGGCGGAGAAAATTAGATAATATTTCTTTACCTTTTCGAAATAATTCGTTTGATTTCTTAAACATGTAACGATAAAAGTCCCTCTTCTTGATGGAGCTCGAGTCTGCGCTCTTAGCGGACGCCCGCGCGGCCTTTGCCCGGTCGATTGAAGAGGCATTAGGGCAAACCGCTTTAAGTCAGACTAAAGCAATTCTTGCAGTAGACGTATCGCACTTTGCGATATTTGAGCTCTTGGCCTACGGCTCAGGAGGAAGCGACTTCTACGACAAGCTCGGAATCTCTCGTTTGCTAAGCGTTCAGCTTCAAACAGGTGACACGGTCCAATTGCAACGACAGTTGAGCATAAGCAGTCATATGCATCCCGATCAGAGACAAAA
>NC_090611.1:5098423-5132867 GCF_004359215.1 Bremia lactucae
CGGGTCTTGATGCATAGATGCAATGAGAGTTCTCAACTCCTGGACATAGTCCCCTAGGTTTCGTTTACCCTGCCGAGCCGCTAGGAGCCGTGCTCGCATGCGAGGCCTGATCAGGTGGTGCAAACATGCTGGTCATTTGCTGTTTCAGCGAATCCAATGAGGGAAAAGCGTCGTTTATGGAGGTGCTGCACGATAGTGCCCACTCTATGGCTCTACCTCCAAGTTTAGAAATGGCCATAGCCACCTTTTACCATTCTGTTATGAACAAGGCGGAACCAATGGACATTTCCATCTGCTTAATCCAAAAAAGGAGATATTCTCCCTCTTTTCCCTCGAATGTCTTCACGTTTACAGCTAGAAGGCTCGCCCTCGGCTCTAAGTAAGGTACAGAGATGTACCGGGTTGGCAAAGATGCCACTAAGTGGTCCTGTATCTGACCGATCAGGGAGGCTTCGTATCGCATTAAGGCTTCAAGTCTTTCATGCAGGACCTCTGATCCCTGGGAGATAATAAATTCCACGTGTGCAAGCCCAAATAAAGTTTTGAGCCTGTCATAAGCGGCGCGTTGCGCTTCTAAAGTTCTGGAACCTCTTCCATTTTCGCGAGGGTTTAGTCTTGTAAAGACTCAGGCGTAGATTGACTACAAGTGCTACCATATGTAGCGGAGCTACCTCGCTCTTAAAGTCAGAGGAAGATTTTCAGACTCAGAGAGTCACTTAGTTCTATTGAACAAATGGGCTAAGCACTATAGGGAGTCGTACAAGATACTAAACCTTAAGGAATTCTAGTTCAAGGGATTCAGGGGCTCGTAAAACCAAGTGGCAACTAGTGCCCAAGAGGATATACCTGAGAAAGGCTTCTATCTCTTACAGATCAATGCGCAAGCCTTGGGAGGGCACTTGACGCTTTAAGATCAAAAGGGAATTGCACTTTATTTAATTATGTAATCAAAACCCTTACCCTCGCTAATGTAAAATATATTTCGGCCGCCAGATTTATATCTGGCGGCGACCATATTTGTAACCCAAAATAAATGGGATTTGAGTAGTTAACTACTTTGGAATAGGATAAAGGGTATTTTACCCATAAAGTAAATGTACCACAACAACGGTTCTCCAACCGATGTGTGTCCCATTACAGTGTTAAAAATTTCATTATTCCTAGCTTGCTACAAATCATCACGGCAGGAGAAATCAGGAAATAAAACACTACAGTCGTTCGTCGTAAATACGATAACCAGAAATAGTACTCGTACCAATTTGTTGGTTCATCACTTTGAAGCTTGCTTTTCAACAGAAGCAAGTTCATATCAATGTCTAAAACTATTATAATTCGAAGACAGGGTTCTAATATGCAAGCCAATCGCCCGTGGTAATTGCTGCTATCTCAGTGCACTCTTTTTTTGTCGTTTAACGTTTGTCTACCGTTGGTGGTCAACATTAAATAATTTTGTGTGCATCACGCATGAAAATCAATCGAGTCAGCATAGATTATCTCATATATACATCCACACAAAGTCGATAAATAGCCCATTGGTCGCCGTTCGTGTGGTTCACAATCTATCATTGGGACCACCTTCAAAACAAGAGCTAAAAATCGGGATCAGGGTGCTTGAACCTGTCGTTATGTTGGTCGTTTGTTCCCGATTAGCACAAGCGCACGCCAACTATGTGACTTATTTGTCGCCACTTCGCCACGAAGCAGAGGCGTCGCCACTCTATAGCAGTTGTTTTACAAAAGACTCGTAATGGGCGGATCTGTGGTGTCGTCTTCGTTGTGGCTGGCGCTACCCACGGCTACAGTAGCAGCTGTGCTTGTGTATTTGCTCCTCCCAGATGAGCGCCAGCGCGCCATCCGTGGTCTCCCGTCCCCCGCGTCAACGTTGCCCGTGTTCGGCAATACGCTCGATATCATGCGTCTTGAACTACCGCGACTACACGACTGGATCGCGGAGCAATGCAAAGTATTCGGAGGACGCACATGGCGTCTGGAGGTGCTAGGTGCCCCACCACTCGTAGTTGTCAGTAGCGTCGAGTGCTTCGAAGACGTGCTGAAGACGCAGTTTGAAGTATTTGACAAGGGCGAGCGCATGAACACTATTTTTCGCGACGTTATTGGCGGCGGTATCACAGCTGTAGACGGGAACCAGTGGCGCACTCAACGTAAAATACTCAGTCGGCTAATGACCACGCGGGCCTTCCGCGAGTCCGTTTTCCAATGTGTCCACGACTACACGCTCATTCTCGGCCGCTTTCTAAGCGCGTCAGCAAAAAATGGTGTCCCCATCGATTTTGCTGACCTGATGCACCGCTTCTCGTTTGATGTGTTTACTAACATTGCTTTTGGCCTGCAAGCCAATTCTGTGGAAGGCAAGAATCATACGCAGTGCATAGAGGCGATTGGCACGATTACCCGCAATATCGAAGTGAGATTATCCTCTCCGGATTGGCTCTGGAAGTGCAAGCGAGCCTTAAAACTTGGCTCTGAGAAGGAATTGGCCGAAAATGTGGCCATTTTAGACAAAACCGTATTTACATTGATCAATAAAAACATAGAACGAAATGTGCAGGCGACACCTGGATGTGCGCCTCAGGACGTCGTGTCGCTCTTCTTAAATGCCCAGGCAGATGAAACGAGTCATGTCGATGCCCAGTTGCTGAGAGATATTGCGGTTGTCGTTCTACTGGCTGGCATGGACACGACGGCATGGTCGCTCTCGTGGCTCATTGTGATGCTTAATCGTAACCCACGGGTGGAATTACAATTAAGACACGAACTGCGGCAGAAGCTGCCACGATTATTCAGTGATACCGACTACGTGCCTTCGATGGTCGAAACGGAGGGCCTTGTGTATCTGGAAGCCGTACTGCGCGAGAACATGAGGCTTAACCCCGTCGTACCTCTTAACGCGAAAGAGGCGAATCGGGACACGACGCTTGTGGATGGCACGTTTTTGAAAAAGGGTACACGCGTCTACATTCCGTCCTATACGTTGGGTCGCATGAAAAGTGTGTGGGGCCGAGATGCGTCGAGGTTTAAGCCAGAGCGATGGCTTATGCAGGACACGCTGACGGGCGAGCTGACTCTCCGTCCCGTGTCAGCCTTTCAGTTTGTATCGTTTCACGCTGGGCCCCGCACGTGTTTGGGCTTCCGCTTTGCAATGCTCGAGATGAAAATCGTCGCGGCGTACATGCTGAGTAAATACCACTTTATCACCAAGGAGAATCCCAAGAGCTATACGTACGACATGGCCTCTTTGCTTCGAATCAAAGGCCCATTAATCGTCAAAGTGCAGCGCGTTAGCTAAGCTGTTTTCGTTTGCTAGTCGTACATTCATTTCATTTGCCATTTGTACTAGAAGTATTCTTTAGCTGAGTCGTAAACGAAAAACAAAAACCTTTTTTTGTCGGGATATATTATAAACATGTCTTCCACCTTAAATATTCCTTACTCCGATTAATACCAGGACATCAAGTGCGAAAAACCTTAATTTTCGACCTTGAGAAAACAAGATTTTCAAAATTATCGTCGCATACGCCATTTGGAGGAAATTAGCGATTCGGACCATCACCACGATCAAAACTATAACAACTTCTCCAGCTGAGCCAAATCGACAGCGCGCCACAAGCTCGCGTGATACAGCTATCGTTGGCTACTCGTAGTATAATTGGTTGTCTTCTTATATAAAAATTAGTTGTCTTCCCCACAGAAACGTAGAGGTTTAATAGATGGCACGCAAGAGACGACTACCGTTGCAAATGGACGTGGCGGCAATAAAGAACGTAAATCCATTCTCTTGTTGATTGAGAAAGCGCAATGCAGTAAGCTCAGCAATGGTCACGCCACCGATGTAATACACGAGTACATGAATGCGCTTTCCACTAATGTTGGGGTCCACCGTGGCTTCAACTGCCACACTAATTTGGCTACTTGCGTGTTTTCCACTTCCGCTCCCCCGTCGTAGCAATGACGACGTCGAGTCCTTGGGAAGCATTTTATATTTCATGCCAAGGGAATCTTGCAGTAGCCGGATACTCATGGGCGCATAGCCCGTGTATGGAAACATAAAGTGAATGTCCACAGGATGTCGTGTTTCCTCATCGTCCAATGCGCCACGCATCAGAACAAGCTGTTTGCGTTTTTTGGGGAAATCAAAGCGATTGTCTAATGAGAGTAAATCCATTTTCTCGAGTTGCGCGAGAAGTGGCAATATCCGATGTCCATACGTATGGCAAAGCTGCTGGCGATACCACGCAAGTTGATCAGGTTTTAATCCGCCCCGTACCAGCGAACAGAGGCATAGCAATTTAAGAACATCGTACAGATTCAAAGGTGGTTCCCGTAAGATAGCTTCCTCTAGAAACTGGTCCACGTCCTTCGCTGCAGCCGACGAGACCTTGGGTCCAGCACTCATAATCGTCATCTCTGTCTCGACACACCCACGAAGCGCAAATTGCGTGCTCAGCTCCCGCACACGCTGTACTAGTTGCAAATGATGGGCCAGTGATCGCTTCTTCTTGATCAAATGAGGCGCTTTGGCGAGCAAAGCTTTCACTTTTTGAAACTCTGCTTGACTGTCTGGTGTGACTCCACTCATTGATTCCAACGAGCTGCCACGCACTTGACTTGCCAAGTCTTTTGCAACAGTCACGAGTTGATCGGACACGAGATTGAAATTCACGTCTCGAACCTCGTCAAATAACACATCGAGGTAGTTTAGCACTACTTTCTGTGTCGAGGTCGCCCCTTCTAACTCGGTGCGTAAGATCTCACGACCGTCTTCTTCACCCACAGCAGCAGCTTCCTCTTCCTTCTCGTATGTAACGACGCCGTGATTGACTCCAACGAGCGCATCCAATAGTCCTTCATACGTCATTGGCGTCAATAGCATTGATAAAGGGTCTTCCATGCGATCAATTACGACAAGTTTATCCATTGTACAAGACCTCGCTACTGCGATTTCGTCTCGAGCATTTGTTTGACAGGACTGGAGTCTCTGTGCTTGTCGATGAGCAAGCTCAAGCATCGTTTTAACTCGCTCGGCAAAAAATCCGTGACTTGTCACGTCCACAATCAACTTTCCCGTGTGTGTTTCGATTGCTAGAATGCTCTTGACCACGCTTGTTAGCGCGCGGCTGTCTCCTTTTACATACAAGTCACTAAAGACGCTGTCAAGGCACAGCGCTGCAACACCGCGGTCGATTGGGATTAAACTAAGCGCTAGATTGGCCTGATGAATGAATCCTGCAACGCCCTGCCGTTCCATCTCAAGCGATACGTCGGACGTGGCCACAGGGAGCCACAGGATCGCACAGCGACGGCTGGCCACAAATTCCAGCGGGCGCAACGCGTCTGCCAAGTGCTTGGCCACTGTCGGCAACGGTGGCGCTACAATGGCCACGTTTTGTCTCTGATCGGGATGCATATGACTGCTTATGCTCAACTGTCGTTGCAATTGGACCGTGTCACCTGTTTGAAGCTGAACGCTTAGCAAACGAGAGATTCCGAGCTTGTCGTAGAAGTCGCTTCCTCCTGAGCCGTAGGCCAAGAGCTCAAATATCGCAAAGTGCGATGCGTCTACTGCAAGAATTGCTTTAGTCTGACTTAAAGCGGTTCGCCCTAATGCCTCTTCAATCGACCGGGCAAAGGCCGCGCGGGCGTCTGCTAAGAGCGCAGACTCGAGCTCCATCAAGAAGAGGGACTTTTATCGTTACATGTTTAAGAAATCAAACGATTTATTTCGAAAAGGTAAAGAAATATTATCTAATTCTCTCCGCCAAAAATCGGTATTTTATTTGGTGCGGTATGTTGTTCTACTTCACCGGTATCATCCAACGTGAAGTGACGTGAGGCACCACTCGCACTGAAGCAGTACAAGTCGGCAGTGCCCCGTTACAGAGGAGGAGTGTTGAAGGGCAAGCTTCAAGGTGACGAACCAACAATCGGTATGAGTATCATTTTTGGTTATCATGTTTATGTCAAACGACTGTGGTGATTTTTTTTCCTGATTTTCCCTGCCGTGAAGATTTGTAGCGAGCTACAAAACTAATAGCACTCTCTCTCTTTTACGTTTCGTATAAGCATTAAACGCGAGTGGAGCTGGTCTAGGTTGACGAGGTGAGTGAGTTTTGTTCTAGATCATTTTAACGGTACACTAGTACGTGCAGAGGGAGACTCTCTTTAATACGCTAGCATTAAAGAGAGTTAAAAGTAAACTGTATTTAATATAATTAATGGAAAAGTACCGAAATACCCCTGACAAATGCAGAAAAGACGGAAATACCCCTGTACTTTTATAAATGACCAAAATGCCCCTGGCTATAGCCTATATATATATTATATACACGGAAAACCGTTGCGCACAGCATAATCCCATCACTTTACCTCACCGCCGCGCCCCTACCTCGCTTCTTCTCCGCCCCAATTATGGCGGAACACCAGCTTACCGTTGGAATGGAGTTTGCAAATGGGAAAAGCTGCCGCGAAGCAGTCAAAGCGACTACCATCGCTGAACGGTTCGAGCTGGGGTGATTAAAAGTGACAAACGACGCTTCACAGTGGCTTGCATGCAAGAAGGCTGCTCCTGGAGGCTGCACGCTGCAAAACTTGCCGATGCACCAAGTTCACCATCAGGACTCTGCGAGACGAACACTCTTGTCAAGGTGTGACTCACCTTGGCCACCAACAGGCATCAATTTCTTGGGTTGCGAGCGAAGTCGAGGCCCGGTTGCGTGACAACCCCCAGACCAAAGAAAATCATCCAAGACGTTCGTCGCGAGCATGGGGTCACGATTTCATATAAGCAAGTTTGGAGAGGAAAAGCGAGGAGTATGGAAACTATTCATGGCTCCTACAAAAAAGCTTATGAAAATCTTCAGGCGTATTGCAGGCAGATTTGTTTGACAAACCCAGGTGAGAGCCGTGGATGGCTGATGCTCGTTTTATTTGCCTGCCGAAAAACCTCAATATTTTGCTGATGCAATGACTGCTGCAACAGGAAGCGTTGCGGCCGTGTACACGACTGGGCCCGAGCATCGTTTTCGGCGCCTTTTTGTTGCCTACCAAGCGTCGATTGTAGGATTTAGCTCTGGGTGCCGTCCACTACCGGGCCTTGATGGATCCCACCTTAGATTAAAGTATTTAGGGACGCTCCTAGCGGCGACGGCTGTGGACGGTGATGGCGCTCTCTTCCCGCTGGCAATGGCCGTCGTCGACGCTGAAAACGACGAGACTGGCTTTTTTTTCTATCAGAGCTACGGACGCTTCTGGAAGCAAATGCTCCAAATACGCAGCGTCTGACCTTCCTTTCCGACCGTCAGAAAGGGCTGATCGACGGAGTTCAGGAAATCTTTCCTCATGCATACCATGGCTTTTGCATGCGGCACCTCAGTGAAAATTTTCGGAAGGCATTCAAAAATGTCTCATTGGTTAAGCTCTTGTGGCAGGCCGCCTATGATTGACCGACGTGGAATTCGACGCTAAGATGAGCGAAATTGAAGAAATTTTAATTGAAGGTAAATAGTGGATCGCGGGTATAGCCGAACATCTTTGGGCCAACAGCGCGTTTGAGGGAGAATGATTTGGACATCTGACCTCCAATATCGCGAAATCGCTTAACAATTGGATTCTGGAAGCCCGTGAGCTCCCAATCGTAATGATGATGCAGCGGTAGGTTGCTGATGAAGTCTGTTGAATGATTTAAACTACAGATTGTAATCCTTTTGGAATATTCTTACACTTTGGGAAAAGGATCCGCCAGCAGTTGATGGTCTGGTTCGATGAGCGGCGACGGAAGGTAGCTGAATGGCCTTCGCTACTTGCTTCTTCAGTTGAGAAAAAGGTCGGCATTGCCATCGAGCGCGCTAGGCACTACCGGGATCTACGTGTGGCTGATCATGAATTCGAGGTGATTTCAGAGGACCGGAATTTGACTGTTAATATTAGGCAACATCAGTGGTCGTGCAAGCGGTGGCAGATACAAGGTGAGCTTGCTCGGATATAATCAGCAACGTATCCTTGATGACTCGTTCTATTAACAATAGCACATCTCTATCACCAGAATTTCCTTGTCACCACGCAGCAGCAGCGCTACTATCGTGTCGAATGAATGTGTGGCAGCAAGCAAAAGAATGCTTTACGGTAGTTTTATACCGGCGCACGTACGTAGAAACTTTACACCCACTTGGCGATGAAAGCATTTGGGCTGATGTGTTAGATGAGGAATATTTTGGAATTTTTGGAGGGTGGTCGTGTGCAACGGCCAAGATGACTTTTGAGAAACAGAGCTAAAATAAGCGAAGGTTACCCCGATGTAGAGTACACCATCCCGGTCATTTTTCTGCAAAATTCATCCAGATCCGAGTGGAACTGATGCTTTGGCGTCAATTTTTGCTTTTTGTGCCTTTAAAAATATTTTCATTTTTTTGAAACCTGTGTATGCTTCGCGGTTTTTGAGGAACGGTCGGATCTGGACGCGAGTGGGTGCAAATGATGCGAAAACGTTTGTAGATCACAAATTTGTAAAAATATTCAAGGATTACACCATGGGTTGTTGGATATTTTGAATGATTTGGAATTTTTGGAGTGTGGGCGTGTGCAATGGCCAATATCACTTTTGACAAACAGAATTAAAAATGAGCGAAGGTTACCCTAGCATAGAGCTCAACTTCCCGGTTCTGCGCAAGCAACACGATGGTAATAGCAACCATTACATAGTCTCTCCAGATGGCTTCCACGGAAAGGCATCTGGAACGAGTAGTTTGGCATTCCGTCTAGTTCCAACAGGGGTTTCCAGTTGCTTCAGAAGGAGACCGTTGATAAGCTCGTGGGTTGTAGAAGCAGAAAGGTTGGCCTTCCAGTTGCCTTGGTGGTCTTTACAGCGAGCGTAGTAGCCGCGTTCCGGCTCGCAGGCCAGTGTGACGTTGTGCTTGAAAAAAACACAGCGGGAGACTGAAAAGTTGTCCTTTTTTCGTACGAGAAAGACTCGTTAAAGTGATGTGATTATGCTGTGCGCAACGGTTTTCGTGTATATATATAGGCTATAGTCAGGGGCATTTTGGTCATTTATAAAAGTACAGGGGTATTTCCGTCTTTTCTGCATTTTTCATGGGTATTTTTGGTACTTTCCTCTATAATTAAGCTCTTCTGTTTCTATCTATTTGACACTAACTTAATATAGTACTAACACAAAACGTGTACGAAAGTCTTATCTGTCTCTCTCTTTGCGCGCGTCCAGCGCTGACTAGACCGCGGAGCTAGTAGATATAATAGCCTATATCTACAAACGGATAAGCTTTCCGAATATTAATATGTCAAGTAATATTCTCCAAATATTATCTGACTTTTAAATAATATATTAACAACCTTTAAGGGTTAATTCCATGTAACGATACACCCTGTTACATTCTCGTCGACACTTTTCGTGACAAACGCTTGATCCTTGCTCTGCCACCGTCGACTTCAATCAACTTACTCCAAATCGATCACTTGGCGCAAGTCATACAGTATCCGCTACAGCGATCGCATGACCAAGCGTCTTAATTCGAGCCGGAACAGGTCGGTCTTATCAGGACCGTCTGATGACCCCCGATACAAATTACAAGGTATTGTGTATATTGGGCATAAGCGTGAAGATCACGCTTGCCCTGCTTCAAATCCAGGAGCTCTGCTCGAACCCTGAATTCAGCCCGTGCAGCTCAAACGTGAGCCTGAGCCGGGACTTAAAGACCTCATACGACCCAAACACAAATTAGTCGTGAAGCCTAAGCGAAAACGCTTCAAGACTTAGCACGTCCGGCTAAGTTGGACGTGCCAAACTTCATTTCGTCGCATCGTCATCGGTGCGGCGAGCTTCAATGGTGTCGTCTGATTCGATGAACCATCTACAAAAAGATTCGCCTTCGACTGCCTTTAAATTATGTTTCCAGATTTAAGCTTTCAGGTCGACACGAAAGCATCGGCTGGCTAGCAGCATGTAAATGCTGATGCTTAAAGAATTTCATCCGTTGAGCACCTTGCTCTCTTAACACCTTTGCGTGTTGAGAGCTTTGCTGGTGAAGCAAGGTTACTTCTTTTTGGGCCCCGTCGCGTTCTTGTTGTATAAACTCTGCTATATCCGCACGTTACTCGTCTAATTGTAAAGTGAACAACATGGCGCTAACAATTGGCGCGCCTACGGCCGAACTCATCGTTCGACCACTCTCTATTCAAGGTCACTCAAATGAGTAAACGTTTCGCGCGTTGCGATTAAACCTTCTGGAGGAGCTTGAAAGCTCTCCTTCTTCATCCAACACCTTAAAGTTAAATAACACGTGTGTAGGCCTTTGCAAGGATCACGAAGTGCTACCAAGCGTAATACTGGAGCACCTATTGCTCGGACTGATAACAGTACTAGCCAATCTACACTGACTTGCAAAGACGACAATGCAAACAGTCACAAAATTTTGCCGAGCAAAAGGATTCCGAGTCCAAGAGACTCAGAAATGTAACGGGGTGTCCCGTTTCATGAATATTTCATTATATGCGAGGAATAATAAGAAGTATTATCTATAAGAGGAAATAAATAAAGGAAGTTTAAAACCAAAATTGTTTAATAATCTTGACTTAATACTCCCAATATTTCGAATATGGTAATATTGAGGCAACAAGACAATACTTATGTTAATTAGTTGATTTAAGATAAAAATAACCCCGCCACCGTTTCAAGACACGATTGGGCGCAAGGAGGTGCTAAGCATAGTTAGTTTTTAATATATAGAAGTCAGTTCATAGAAGATCCTTACGTACGAACCTAAAATGCAGTTTTGCTTCCGCCATGCTAAGCAAATAAAGCCTCAGTATCGAACTATAGTAGCTAAAACTTCTAAGCTACTTGTAACCTTCCTCTGCACGTCAATGTACGTGAAGAAATCGAGGCATCTCACCTTCACTGGAAAACTAAGTGACTCATTGAGTCTATATGTTTCCTCTGACTTAAGGAGTGAGGCAGCCTTCGGATCCAATTGTATGTTACAGAAAAGGCATATCCAATTAGCTTCACTCTAATGAAGAAAGTGTTACAGAAATTGGTTTAGATTATCCAAACGACGAAAAGGCTTATACAATATACAAATTTTAAATTCCCCCGTGCTAAAACTGCATTATCCATGCAAATTGCGGCTATCAGTTTGGTAAAGCTAGCTGCTGCTCTAGAATGAAAATACCAATGTGAGACCTGCTAGAGCACCTTTGCGTTGCACAAATGTAACGAGGTGTATCGTTACATGTAATTAACACTTAAAAGGTTGTTAATTAATATAATATCTAAAAGATAGATACTAATTAATGAATAATACTTTATATGGTAATCTTCTCAAAGTTTATCCATTGGAAGATATAGACCATTGTATCAACTTTCTCCGCGGTCCAGTCAGCGCTGGATGCGCGCAAAGAGAAAAACAGATAAGATTTTAGTACATGTTTTGTATTAGTTTATAATTCAGGATATTATTTAGTTGATAGACAAGAAAAACTTAATTATATTAATACAGTATTCATTTAACCCTCTTTAAAGCAAGTGTTTTAAAGAGTAGACTTCCTCTGCACGTACTAGTGTACGTGAAGTGACGTGAGGCACCACTCGCACTGAGGCAGTGCGAAGTGGACTTGTACTGAAGCAGTACAAGTCGGCAATGCCCCGTTACACCTGGTAGCATCTTGTAGTCCGTCCAAGGACCACAGTTCTATCATCTAACATGGACATGCCAGATGATAGTGGGAATACGCATCTCGTTTCGCGTGACAGCTACTCCTTTCTAAGTGACATAGAAAAGAGTACAGTCGAACGAATGAGTTCGACCGTAGGAAACGATGCCATCTTGGCAATGCTGTCCGGTTTGGACAGAGATACCTTCCATTCAGCCATCGCCAAGTTCATATAACATGAACTTGACGAGGCGAAGGAGAAGGTAGCCTTGCTTTAATCAGCAAGGCTCTCAACAGGCAAAACTGTTGAGGTTACAGCAGGTACAGACCTCTGTACCCGGGATGACGCATTCGCGTCGTCCGGAAACCTTAAAGATCGACATCTCTAAGTATAGGGGAGTCGAAGAAGACTCCCTCTTATAGTTTGTCGAGTTGGACGATGCCATAAGAGCTCGTCACATCGTCGACGAGCAAATGCAAGTCGCATTTGCTCAGTCAAATTTGGCAGGTCGTGCCAACACTTGGGCATTGGGCCTTACGTTGCGCGACCCACATGTCTTTGAGTCACTAGAGGCTTTTAAAGCCCGGCTCAAAGAGACGTTTGAATTGCCTAGGGCTGAGTTCAGAGCTCGATCAGAGCTTCTAAAACTCAAGCAAGGCAAGCGTGATGTTCACGCTTATGCCCAACGCATACGACTCTTAGCGAGATGTATCACGAACAACCCAGTTCATGAACACACGTTGATTACGGTGTTCATGCAAGGTCTTACGGATGGCCTCGTAAAGACCCACCTGTTTCGCTTAGAACTGGATACGCTTGAAGAAGCAATATCCTTTGCGGAACAGGAGGACTTCAGCTTGAGACAGGCTCAAGCTAGTTCGTCATAGTATCATCCTCCAAGACGACACGAACTGGGAGGTCCAGAACCAATGGACCTCTCTCATGTCAAAAGCGAGAAACCTCGCTTTTCGAACAACAAGCGATTGCAGAATTGCAATCGCTGTCAAAAGTTAGGACACTACTCTCATTCGTGTAGTGCTCCACGCCCAGTACCGAGACGTACTGAACGTAATTATGGACCGAATGCCAAAAGGGGCAACAGTCGCGGGTCCGACGTTGTTGCGACATCGCAACAGCGAGGCGGACCGCCAAAAACGGTCGGGTAAGTAGGGGCGCAACACCCTACTGATTCAGCAACCTCAAAAGAATTTGCAAATCTCTTGACTAAAGCTGCTCCAGTACCCATAATGAAACTGACAAATGATTTGTCACTTAGATCCCTAGTGGACTGTGGAGCGTCGAACAACTTTATTCGTCGCCAGTTACTAGAGGGTCGAAGCCTCAAATATGTTGAGCGCGACATCCCTCCAACGAGGATGACGGTGCGTCTAGCGACAGGCGCATCGATAACAGTAATGAAACGCGTATTGAATTTTCACTAAACGTTAAATATTTACAGTACGATTATGATTTCATCGTACTGGAGTTGGATGACAAATTTGATGTCATCCTAGGTCTACCTTGGCTCAGAAAACAAGAGCCAAGGATCAGCTGGCAGCATCGATCTGTAAAGATGCCTGCCACTTGTTTAGCAGATGTCAATATGATGAACGTCTCGGAGCGTCCACAAGCGTGTGGATGCCTTACGAGTGAGTGCGATGGCCTCACTTGTGGTACGGTCGTTAGTACAACTGCACAAGATCACAGTGTGATTACCAATCATTATGTGGAGTCAGCTGCCGGCGGCTGTGCGAATGCACAGGCAGCGCCGAAGTTCCACCACTCGAATAAGTCGAGTGAATTGAGACATGAATATCCGCCTAGCGGGCGACATTCGAGGAAGATACCGGTTGTCCAAACTGGACAACACGATGATCCTAGGTCGAGTAGAGAGTCGACCGTAGAGGACCCGACTGTGATAGCGCAATCAGAGTCGGAAGACGTTGAGGGAATAAGTCCCCACGTATTTGAGGAGTAATCTCCTTAAATAGTAAATGCTGAAGTGACTAGACTTCAGCATCCCGAGGGATTGATCCCTCGGCAGCTTGTAAATATACCCCAGGAAGAAATCGAGACATTGAATGTCTTGGTTAATGACGGATCAAGAGTAGGCGCTTATACTCTTGATCTGTATGCGCCTCCGAAGTTAATTTCGGAGATAACTATATTACCAACCCTAGAACCTAAGCGGTTCTTGAGAGATCTGCATGGTGGTAAAATCAAGCAGATCTGCGTACTCGTCACAGAGGACGATTACGTAACCGACATTCGGTCAGCGGTAATTTTTGCAGAGATTGAACGGGTTTCAGCAGCTTATCGATGGACGATAGTGTCCTCGATGTGAAGACTCGGATTGAGATATATACTACTCAATCCTGGGAGTCACTCAAAACAAATCCTTTATGCAAGGATTTGATGGAATTCAGGGATGAATTCTCTGAAGCAGTTCCATGCGAGTTGCCTAAGGATAAAGGCACGAGAAATGAGATCGAGATCAAACCGGGCTCGAAGTACTGTGTCATGAAGCAGTGGCCACTGCCTCGTGAACAAGTACTTGCGATCGATATATTCTTTATCAATCGATTAAAAGCGAGCTACGTGAGGGAGTCAACCTCCCCACATAGCTCTCCGACCTTCTGTGTGCGAAAGGCCATGGGAGGGTGGCGGATAGTGCACGCGTTCAACAAACTGAATGATGCAACGGTACCGACGCAAACGCCGATACCTTGAAAAGACGTAATCATAGATGGAATGTCTAAGAGTACGATCTTTTCGTCTATGGATCTGATGGATGGGTTCTATCAAATCCTTCTGCGTGATCGGGATATCCCGTATACAGCAGTGAGCACTCTCAGTGGGATGCTCTGCGAATGGCTAGTAATGCCACAGGGGCTTAGAAACGCCCCCCTGCAACATTCAACAGATGCGTAACGAGTCTGTTGAGACCGGTGCGAGAATTCGCACCGAATTATTTTGACGATGTGTTCGTCCATAGCCGGGCCGTGGACGGAAAGACGGACGTGGAAGTTCATGAAGCTCACGTTCGTCAGGTTCTTACACTTATGCAAAAGCATAGTTGTACGCAAATCTTAAGAAGTGTATATTCGCCGCAAGCGAAATACCACTTCTTGGGTGCATTGTCGGTAGAATCACGGCGTGCGCCCTGATCCCGAAAAGATCAAGGCAATTACCGACTGGCCAGTTCCAGTCGATGTCAAGGGAGTTAGAAAGTTCCTTAAAATAGCGGCGTACTTGCACAAGTACTCCCGCAATTATGCCGAGATGACAGTTCATCCCTCTTGTCTCTTGAAAAAAAGACTAGAAATAGCTATGGAACGCTGGTAATCAGCTTTCCTTTGAAGGTATCAAGCAAAGCTTGATGCAATCGCCTATCTTGGCGATTGCAGATCAAGACAGACCATTCCATGTGGTCTGTGACGCCAGCGATTTCGCAATCGGTTGCGCGTTAATGCAATACGATACAGACGGAGCGGAGCGCGTCGTCTGTTACCAATCGCGTCAGCTGCAACCAGCTGAACGCAATTATCCAGTGCATGACAAGAAACTCCTTGCCATGAAATATGCATTGGCTAAATTTAGGGTCTATCTCCTAGGAGATAGACCGTTCATCGTATAAACGGACCATGCGTCATTACCATGCCGTAAATAGCCCACACCTCTCGAAAAGAATGGTGAGGTGGCTATCCTTTTTCGCGGAGTATATTTCTCCGTGGAACATAAACCAGGACGAATGCCGTCGCTGATGCGTTATCACGCCGACCCGATTTCGAGCCGGCTGCGCGTTCCAACAGTGGAAATAGTACCACTGTTGCAACACTCATTTCAAATGTTTCGTCATCAACCTTATTTGATGACATGAAGAAAGCCTACGCAGAGGATAAGGACACTCTGCGTTTAATAGATCATTTGATGAATCCATCCGACAAATTTTTTCGAGATTTACCGGCTTTATATCGATCGGCATCCGATCGATACACAACACGCAACGGCTCAATTTATTTCACAGCCGTTGCCGGCGACACTCCACGTGTCGTCGTCCCAACTCACAATGATTTGCACTTGCGGATCATGTATGAGTGTCACGATGCACCAACAAGTGGGTATTGTGGACGTGAGAAGACTTTGCTCACAGCAAGTCGCTTTTTTTGGCCCCGCCAGTATCACTTCGTGCGCAAGTACATTCGTGCTTGCGAGGTATGTCAACGGGGAAGGCACTGCTGACAAGCAGCAAGAATCAGAAGCAGCAGTATAAGAAGCAGCGCGGTCGTAGGACCAAGGCACCGTCTGGGACGTGCTTTAAGTGTGGCAAAATGGTCCACTACGCGAGAGACTGCCGAGCTAAGAGACGAGACAAGTCGAGTGACGACGAGTAGCAAACTTTGCCTTTCTCACAGCGGAGACGGCTTCAAGTGGAGCATGGGTTATAGACAACGGAGCTCCTACTCACATGTGTAAAGACCGCGAATTGTTTGTGGAGTACAAGGCGACAGAAAATTCGCAGGGTGTATTAAGCGCAAAGAAGAGCGCCCAACTGAAGGTTCTTGGACACGGAGCTGTAGTACTTCGCGTGTAAACCGGTCGAGCATGGATAAATGCACGCTTGGAGAAGACGCTTCACGTGGAAGACTTAAAAAGAATTTGTATTCCGTGACAGCCGCGACTGCGCGTGGTATGTCCGTCGAGATTACTGAAGACAAGTGCATCGTTAAGCTCAAAGGAAAGCCTGTGGCGACAGGATCGAAGATCAACACGGATGCCGAAGTAGAATGCCACGAAGCAACTGGCGAAGCTGGAGTGTGGCACAGACGTCTCGCCACACATCGTATAGAACGTATAATGAGATGAATATAGACGGCCGAAACAACGGTGCTGTAGCAGAAGCAGAAGGTGTGTGCGAGGTGCGCGCAACAGCTAAGCAAGTCAAGAAGACCTTCCACACGAATGAAGTAACTTTGAAAGCTAGGGAGAGTGCACGGTCGGAAAGTATCGTGTGCTCAGACGTGATTGGACCGATCAATCCAGCGTCAAAGTCCGGTTTCGAGTATATCGTGTCTTTCATCATATTGAAGAGCCGGTTTGTTACGATCTATCCCATGCGCATTAAAAGCGAAGTGGTGGAAGCGCTTTATAAATCCTGCAAGGAAGTGGCAACGGCAGCAGACACGAAAATCAAGGTGCTGCGCAGTGACAATGGTGGTGAATATCGAAACACTCGCATGAAAGCAATTTGTGGCAGGCGCAGAATCAAGCAGGAATATACCGTGTCATATATTTCACAGCAAAATGACATTGTAGAGCTTATGAGCAGGCCTAGTCGAGATGACAAGATGCATGCTTAAATACAGCGGTCTGGACAAGAGCTATTGGTGCGAGGCGATGATGATGGCAGCAGACATCATAAACAAATTGAGAGGTTATCCGAAGATTTTCGACTCTTGGGACCGATCGGTACCCTACATATTGACGTGCCCGGCTTGGTGACCAAATGCAGATGAATGTGCGCGTGAAACCCGCCTGCCGGATGGCCTCGAAATTTCGGACAGGTCAGCCCAGAAGTGTCTTCTTAGAAAAGCATTGTGTGGAACCAAGCAAGCTGCCCATCAATGGCTTAACAAGCTAAATCAGCACTTAGAGGACCAAGGCTTTGAAAGGTCTGCGGCAGACCAATGCGTGTATGTCAGTTACACACAATGTTTGTGTGTGAGGTGCAAACTTTCGTCAAAAGGCCCGCAAATACTGTTGACGTCGCTGGATCAGTAGGGTGCTCCGCACCAGCTGACGCCGACCGATTTTTGACGATCCGCCTCGCCGTTGCGATTTCGCAACAGCGTCGGATTCGCGACCTCCCTGTTCCTAGCGAGAGGTCGGTCTTTTCGCTCAGTTTTTCTTAGGCATTGGCCGTGAGGCACTACACTTAAAGGCGTAGTGGCCCTTTTTTGACAAAGTTTACAATTTTGTAACTGTTTGCAAGTTGACGAGCGAGGTTTCTCGTTCTATACATACGAGAGATCCATGGGTTTTACCCTTTATTTTCTTTTCGTCTCTGTGGACGATATGCACCCGAGGACGAAAGCCTGTTTCAGGCTGAAGTCTTCGTGTTCCGCTATAGGGATCGCTTGGTCGAGAGACTCTAATTTTAGCCGGAACAGATGGGTCTTAACAGGGCCGTCTGCAAGATTTTTAATCAACACACTTACCTGTGTTTGTTCATCAATTGGATGACTACCGATACAACTGACCTAGTATCGTGTATGTTGGGCATAAGCGTGAAGATCACTCTCGCCCTGCTTCAAATCCAGGAGCTCTGCTCGAACCCTGATTCGGCACGTGCGGCTCAAACGTAAGCCTTAGCCGACCCATTTGTGGTTGAGTTTTAAAGACCTCATACGACCCAAACACAAATTGGTCGTGAAGCTTAAGCGAAAAAGGCCCAAGGTTTGGCAAGTCCGGCTAAGTTGGACATGACAAACTTCATTTCGTTGCATCGTCATCGATGCGGCGGGCTTAATAGTGTCGTCTAATTTGACGAACCATCTTCAAAGAGAGTCGCCTCCGATTGCCATAAAACAATGATTTTGATCTTTAAGCTTTCGGGTCGACGCGGAAGCGTCGGCCCATCAGCAGTATTTGCATGCTGCTGTCTCACAGATCCAAGTGTTGAGAGCCTTGCTGGTGAAGCAAGGCTACTTTCTCTCGGCCCCGTCGATTACGTGTTGTATGAACTCGGCTGTGGCCGCATGCTGTTCATCTTTTCTCAATGTAAACAGCATGGCGCCGCCTGCGACCGAACTCATTCGATCGATCGCTCTCCATTAAAGGTCACTCAAATGAGTAAATCCTTCACGCGTGGCGTAAAAGCCTTCTTGAGGGGCTGGGAAGCTCCTCCTTCTTCATTCAACATGTCCATGTTGATGGAACGTGCGTAGGTCGTTGAACGGACCAACAAGTGCTACTACTGAACTTATTATATTAGTTAATAATTAAGTATGGCGCCTCCTTGCGCACCGCATTATCGTGTCTTATAACGATTGGCGGGGTTGATTTAGACTTAAATTAACCAATTAATATAGCTAATGTCTTATTGCATCTACATTACGCACAGAATTGGCCGAAGAATTTAAAACGTAGTTTTTTTTTAATAGAACGACTAGATGCTTCGCAACAAGTCAGCGGCAATAAACAATTTGTAAAGCTTCCACGGTCTGTCGTTCCTTGCGCGCGAATGAGTTTTTTAACTACGGTTTCTCGGATACGTATTTACGAGATGATATCTACGATAAGCTCAATTTTTCTTGAATGCTTGAATGCTTCGTCAAATCTGTGTTGATCATTAGAAAATACTTTTAAGTAATTTACAAATTTTTTTATGAACGCTGAAGAGCTAGCTCATCGCGTCACTGTCGACGGGTTCGTGACTCTGCCCTTGGCAACATACGGATTCTCACCGTCTGTCGTGGAGAAAGTACGGTGTCAAGTGCTTAATCAGTTTGAAATGTTCTTGGCCGAAGCATCCGCTCAAAAATTGGACTTGACACTTGATGAAAATGCTGAGCGGCTACCGGGCTTCTACGTACGTGAAGGTGGCCGAATCGACATGCAGTTATACATCTCAGACTTTACAAAAACCCCATCGCCAGCTCAGACGTTGCAATCGGTAGACATTAAATTACTCCAAAATACGGCGACAGCTTGGCAGTCTGTGCTTCAAGAGCTATTTTGTCAAGCCAATTTTCACCTCGATTATATTGGCTGCGTTATATCACGGCCTGGTGATAGTGAGCAGAATTGGCACTTGGATGGTGTCCATTATAACCGACATATTCAGGAACCTGGTGCTGTAGATATATGTTGACACAAATATATAACAATCGCGCTAATGGGTTGGTGCAGTGGACCGCCTTAACGTGTTTGTGCCACTAGTCGCTATTACGGACCAAGTTGGCGGCACTGAGATGAAGATTCGATCACACATTCATGACAATGGGGCTCGTGGACCAGCTTTCGAAGATTATCAAGACCTTCCTAGTGTTATAGCGTGTGTGGGGGCTGGAACACCAGTACTTAGGATTACCGCGTTTGGCATCGAGGTCTGGGAAATTTAAGCAAAAGCACGATTCGACCTCTGCTTTACTTTAAATACGTTAAAGCAAGTGCTGTGACTCAAGTGCTGAAAGAAAGAAAACGAATCACCCCAACGATAATATAAAACATAACTTTCTTTGTTTACTAGTGTTGTAGTGACGCCACCGTGGCGCCGAAAAGAAGAGACTGTTCCGAAGAAAAAGCAGCTTGCGTTTGCAGTTTCGCCACGCGTTCAGGTAAAATACGATCGTGCGTTTCATTTTGCAAAAGCGCTTTTCTTTCGACATCGTAGCTTAAAAGATGACACCAAATTGCAGGAGATGCCTCCATTGAAAGAGTTTGAGCCAAATCTTGACGGGCGAAGCTCAGTGTGTTGCTGTCTCTCTCGGCAAACAGGTAGACAACAATGTGGTGAATTGCAACTGAATAGGCAAAGGTTCCGCGACGAGGCGAGACGTGGTGCTTGCACACGGCCTGTTGCATGAGTTGAACAAGTTTAACATCACCATTTCGACCGCATCTGTTTAAAATCTCTAGGCTGGACTCTTGAAAAGGTTCAAGCAGATGGAGCAAATGCGCTTCTTGGAGCTCTTTCCACACCAATGCTCGTATCTCCAATGGAAAATCGTCAGTTAAGAATAATGTCATGCACTTTGCAAAAGGCGCATTTCCAAACGAGGTGGCTGTAAATTCAGCCAGAAGTTTTTCGACAAAAGTCAATAATTGTCGTTCAAGCGATGACAAAGAAGAAGCCACTTGGTCTTGAGACTCGAAATTCTGGAAATTCTTTAAAAATCCGGGATACAAGACTTTGTTATTTGCTCGAGCGTGAATGATTGGCTTGACTAATTGAGGAAGCAGTTGACACAGTGCAGCGTCAACGTGATCGTCAAAAAGCACGTCGCTGCCTGCAAAGAAGACGTGCATCACGTGAAACAATTTGTCTTCTGGCCGGAAGTCTGCCTTTGAAGCAAGGAATGTCATTGATGGGGCCACCCGCTCAAATTCAAATAGAAAGCGGCACGTGGCACTCACAATCAATTTAATTTCGTTATGTTGAGCACGTGATGGATTTTCGTTTATAGAATTGCCACTGTTGGAGCTATTGTATTCAATGTTTGATAGTGGAGACACCATCCAAAAACTTGGCAACGGCAAATTGCTGGAAATATATGCGTGTTCTTCAAGAGGAAGACGCAAATGACAGGAAAATTTATCGGTACAGGAAGTACCGGTAAAAAGGTGCTTCGAGTGAACTTCTTGTTCAGACGTAGCGTTCACGAGAGCTTGGTAGATAGGAACCAACGTGCGACTCATGCGCGAGGCAACAGCTTTGTCGCTGAATATGCCAAGAGCCTGTAGTGGAATCGGATGGAACAGAACATCCGCAAACAAGCGCATTGTCCAATTCTCACCTCCAGGACCCAAACGTTCCACAAGAAGCAAGGCTTGGTGGTACATTTTCTGTACAAAGGCTGTGTTCATGGTTACGACATCACGTGCGGCCATATTCCCTACAAGGACAACAAGCTCGCAGGCTTGAAATAAAGCAGAGTTCAATTTGGTAGAGGATGATGCAACAGCTAAAGTGGCAGCAACAAGCAAATGGTTCCTGACATGACGTTCAAAGAGCTGCACCTCATCGGATAGATCACATACAAGATCGCTGTGCACCATTTGCAGGTGATATTGAACAATCGCGACTAGCAACTCCCGCGATTTCACTGTTGTGTTCAGTTGCGGAAGCAACTTCAATATCACGTGGTTGGACTGGATGAGCTTTCGTACTTGCACGATACCAGCCGTCTCCAAGTGGTACTTCGTTGTATGGCTACAAGCAGTCGCAAGGAATCGTAGAATTGTTGTCAATAGCTGCACTATTGCGACATCGAATTCGCTTGATGATTTCAACAACGAATGGATACACTTTCCAGCCTCCTCGGTTGCTGCATCGATGAACAAGCCGAGCTGATGGAAAGAATGCTGCGCTCCCTGCACTCTCTCGAGTCGACAAAAAGTTTCTAAAGCGGCAAACAATGCCATTCTTCGTGCATAACAAGTTTTGGTGGTATTAACCAGGAAATTGGAAAGTACAGGTAATAAATACGCAAAGCAGTGAAAGTCGAGTCCATACCCGAGCAGGACGCGCCAAATTCGCAAGCTTTGAATTTGTAAACTCGAAAAGATTGCTAATGTTTCGTCATTAACGTCACCAGTAGGAGCTTCATTTAAAGCTAAAAACCCTTTGGTACTTTGAATTACCCCGCTCGTTATCAAACCAGATGCGATAGAACGTTGACCTTGACAAAGCAATCGCACGAGCTTTAAAGCTTTGAGCGACAGTTGCAATGCTCGACGATTCTCGTTCTCAAAAGCCAAGACTTGGTCGTTTTCAATATATTGCTGTTGCACAAGTTGGACGAGTTTTGTGTTTGAACTCAACTCGAACGCAGCACGTGGAGAGTGACGTGCTACAACACACAGAATGTCCAGCACCATTTCAATGGCGTTTTGATCCGGCAACTGAATCCTCTTGAGGATATACCACAAACGCGTGCCAAGATCCATACGAAGGAGAGCTTGCACCGGATCGAATGCTGCCAATTCGTTGTCGCTAAGACGATTTCCATCGTCGGTATCAGGGGTCTTGATATAAATTACTTCCTCGTCACTATAGGACGAAGACAATTTACCGTAACCGCTTCCTGCGGTAGGGTGCAGGTGTACTCGACGGGGGTACAATATGGTCCCAAACGAGGACTCTGGTAATGAATCTTTGCTGAGATCGGGTATCGGTACAACAAAGGCATGAAGCGCAGCTATTCCGGCACTCAAGGCCGTGTAGTTTTGATCATCGAGCACCATTCGAAGTGTTAGTGCCATATCACTTGGCAACACGCGTGGAACACAACAAGAGCCCTGTTGCTGCTGGAGCTGTCGATGATACAAGATCTTGGCAACAATATTCAAAGCCATGGCACGCTGGCTCGCGACAGCACTTCGTGCAAGATGGAGCAATTCCAGCATGGTATAGCCTGCAACATTCGGATCCTCTCCGTGATGGAAAAGTCCAGAATGGACGAGCACCTCGGTTTCTGTGGCTGTCAGCTCCTTTCCATCCAAATCGAACCGTTCCATCGTTGCTTCTTTATTTGCTACACGAACAATATTCTTGCAAGCCCCTCTTGAAAGCGATGTATTCGACTGTGTCCAGTCTAATTTCGCTCGTTCTTCTGCGGGCAACAGCAAGGCCTGCTCCTGAAGCTCTTTTTCCGTCGTGACGGAGGCTAACGACTTTAATACTTCTTCCTTTTGCCGTTGTTTCTCGATATTATCAGAAGGCACGATTGAATTTCCAATTACCACCTTTGCTTTAGGCTCAAAAATCGTCTTCTTTTTCGGACTTTTCTCTCTCTTTTGCTTCCTGCTCTTAAATTTTTCGACCAACTCTGGATCTAATGAATTCAATAGCTCCTGTTGAGCTTCAGCAATTTCTTGGTGGCTCATATTTTCAATTTTAGCTCGATTTGCACTATCAATGATTCTGCTGTCCTGGTCTAAGTGCTCTAGGACTTCTAAATCATTATCTTGCTCATTTTCCTTCGCGTTATGACGTCTGCGACCAAATACGCTTTGTCCAAGGCCACGACGATTCACAACAGGAAATCCAGTCGATTTAATGGTAAAAACAAAGCTTTGCTGACCTGAAAACGTCACGTGACGTTCCACGACGCCTTTGAGCACTTGCGGACCCTCTGTTGGGTCCGAATCGGAAGCATTTTGCGAGCTCTTTGGTGTTGACTGGTTTGATTTGGAGCCAAAGCGCGACAATCTAGCGGAAGGCTGCTTCTTTTGGCTTAAAAATCGCTCCTGTTCGAGCAAAAGCTGCGCTAACTCTCCATCCATGTCGACACTATTTTCACTTGACGGTGTAGTCATCTTCAAGACAAAGGATTGGTGAAAAATGGCTCGATCGGGCAGATAAAAAAATTACTGTCTGATTTGTATTAAAGCGCCAAGGTAACGAATACATATTTTATTAAGGGAATTGTTATTCAGCCCCACCTATTCTTAATCAGCCACTACTGTAACGGCAGATCGCATTACGCCTACTGATGATATCAATCATGACGATTCGTGTATTGACAACAGCTTACGGGTTGACTCCATTTGGAAGAGGCTGGTTAGCAGGGATTGACAAGTAACGGCGCATGTCAAATGTTACATTGTCAGCGGGCCCTTCTTGGTCACGAAGTCGAATCCTGTGTCGCGGCGTGACGAATTCATAAAGACGGTATTTAATTTGCGTCGCAGCAGCGCTGACTTTCAGTAGAAAATTTACTGAATGCCAGAATAATGGCACCACCAACGTGCAGCTCGCTCTAGACTTACCCATGGTTGTAACTGTCCAACTTCAACTGCAAGCGTCACCCAATCGGGCATATTTCGAGGCGCTGGCGAGGGCGTTTGGTTTGGCGTAGATCTTTCGGACCAAATGTCGCATCAGCCTCCTTCTATGGGCAGCCGGATCTACTCGTTGCCATTGAGCCCCCTTTGCAACCTTGAACGAATTTCCAATAGCAGCAAAGAATTGTGAAGTAAACTCTTGTGACGTGCTTGCACGTACTGCAGTTAAGGAATCCACAATATAAATTTTTCCATTACCATTGAGGTCTAAAAATTGGATAGCAACTCACAGTCCTTCACCATCGTCAATGTACTTGTTGAAGGCATCACTGGACCCGATGTGGTCGATTCTAAGCGCATTCATGATGTTAGAAAGCACTTCAGCAATTTTCTGATGCGACATTTGGTCCGAAAAGGTTTATGCGAAACCGAATGCTCCCGCCAGCACCTTGAAATATTGTCGATTGGGTGACACTTGCAGTTGAAATTGGGCAACCGAAACCATGGGCAAGTCTAGAGCAAGCTGCAAGTTGTTGGTGCCATTATTCTGGCATTCAGTATATTTTCCTACTGAAAGTCGGTACTTCTACAACGCAAATTGAACACCGTCTTTATCATATCTTCACGCCTCGCTGCCTCCGCGACACAGGATTCGACCTCGTGAGCAAGAATGGCCCGCTGTCAATGTAACATTTCACATGCGTCATATATTTCCAATCCCTGCTAACCAGCCTCGTCCAAATGGATCAACCCGTAAGCTACGAGCCGTTATGATTGATATCGTCAGTAGTCTGTGCCGCGGTCTGCCGTTACAAAAATATTAGTTCCTGAAAGAGGAATAAAATGTGGAATTGATATCCCCATATCTATTTTCCAAAATATGTTTTATTTATAATCTAAATAAACCTCTCCTGCGTAAAATTATTACTCCCACAATTTTTTTTCTTATAAAAATAAGCTTTAAATTCGCAAACTTAAATTGTAATTCCCACAAATCCTGTAAAGTTGTTTTTGCTATAAACACAATACCGAAAACGAATATGTTAAATGAAGGAATCTATAAAGAAAAAAAGTTTGTTACTAGCGCTTGTCCTGGATTTGAAGTAGCCAAAAGTCGCGTTGTAACGGAGTAACGGGGTGTATCGTTACATAAAATTAACAATTAAAGGTTGTTAATTAATATATTATCTAAAAGGTAGATAATATTTGGAGAATATTACTTTACGTAGTTATGTTCGGAAAGCTTATCCATTGGAAGATATAGGCCCTTATATAAACTTTCTCCGCGGTCCAGTCAGTGCTTGACGCGCGCAAAGAGAGAGACAGATAAGACTTTACTTCATGTTTTGTATTAATTATAATTAAGTTAGTATTAAATAGATTGAACCAGAAGAACTTGATTATATTAAATACAGTCCCTCGTTGAAGCAAATGTTTATAAGAGAGTCTTTCTTTGCACGTACTAGTGTACGTGAAGTGACGTGAGGCACCACTCGCACTGAAGCAGTGCGTATTGGACTTGCACTGAAGCAGTTCAAGTTGACAGTGCCCCGTTACACGTGTTCCTCACTGGTGGAGTAGTGATGCCAAATTGCACTAAACCGAGTTAACTTTGCGTTAAGGTGCAGTTGAACAGCTTGCCAGTAGTTACTATTGACATGCAAAAGTATTAACACCTACTGTGGAGTATGGCATGTAGGAAGTTCCGGATCCATCTTAAGTCAAAAACATTTACTGACCTTGAATAACAGGTAGCTGCAAGATTTCACATTCAGGAGAACTAGACCAGCTGGGTACAGGTATGGTCCATTGCTTTCCCAACTCAGCTGGTTTTCCTTTCAATCAAAATCATTCTAAGAAATCTGTTGTCAATTTTCCGCCAAGCATCCAGGTTTAGCATGTAAGCAGTTGCATGATAGCCACAGTTTCGTATGTCTTCCTAAGTCACACTCATTGTAGTATTTGATAGCCAATGCACAGCCATCAATAAATGCAAACTTTTGTGCATCTTTCAGCTCTTCAAATATGTTATAGGTTTGGTGTACTGGTGTTGAAATGTTGTAGGTAGCAAGTGTCTTTGTCAAGTTTAAAAGTAAACACTGGATGAATGATTGAATGAATACTGTTAAAGGAGCCGAAGAAGCATCCTTTTGTAGAGACAAGGAACACTGTGGACATAGTGGCATTAATATACGATTGAAACATAGTATGTATTAGCCAAACACGGTAACGCGGTCCCTTTTGCTCGTACTGTTAACAGTAGAAGTCAACTTACACTGATTACACTAAAGGTGGGGCCCCTCGATTACTTCACGTACACTGACGTGCAGAGGAAGATTACAGGTAGCTTAGAAGTCGAGGCTGCTTAAGGTTTATTCTAAGGCTTTATAATAGAAAACCAGTAAACTGTATAAGTATATTAAATTCCTACGTGACGATCTTCTATCTACTACTGACTTAAATATATTAACTACTAACTATGTATGGCGCCCCCTTCCACTCCGCACAATCGTGTCTTATATATATATATCTATTGGCGGAGTTGATTTAAAGTTAAATTAACCAATAAATAGAACAAATGATTTATTGCGTCAATATTAATGAATTTGGTAATTTTGAAACTATCAAAGTCATAATTAATCCAAGATATAATTTTGTACTTCTTTATTTATTTCCTCTCATAGGAAAATATATTTATTATTTTTCCTATAGAATATAATACTTATGCAACGGGACACCCCGTTACATCTTCCCTTCCCCCCAACCAACAGTACTATAGTGATTGATGTAAGGTGACAGGATATACTATTATGTCTTTCCCTGTAATTTTGCATTATTGTTTTTATTTAAACATGTATCTCATTTGCATTACTAGTTTTGACCAAAATCATTTATGGCGACAAATAAATCTGTACGCGTGGCCCGTGAGTCCGCAAAGCTGGCAGCTGCATCGGAAACGGACGTTGTCGGTGCACGCTATAAGTTGCATTGTTTCTCACGAGAGGCAGCGATACCTTGCTTCTCGTGAAGGGACTCATGCTATGCTGTTTTAAGGGTGCAAGTATGCCCTAAGGTGGCATACTCCCTTGTAACGGTAGAGAATCGTTTAGTTGGTGTCCAATACACGTTAAAGGGTAAACAGTACGATGATGATTTCATCGTACTAGATTTGGATGACAAATTTGATCTCATCCTTGGATTACTATACGAGCTATGTATAAATTGGCGGCATTAAGCCGTGACGATACATGTCTCTTGTTCATCCGATGGCTAACTGGTGAACGTCTTGGAGCGCACACAAGCGTGTGGATGTCCTACAAGTAAGTGCGATGGTCTCAACTGTGGGTCGGTCTTTTTCATGACTGCACAAGACCTCAGTATGAATACCCATCACATTGTGGAGTCAGATCCCGAGGTCTGTACACAAGCACAAGCAGCGTCAAAGGTCCACCATTTTGACGTAAACATAGTTACCGACGGCTGTGCACAAGCACATGCAGCGTCGAACTTCAACCACTCGAATAAGCGAAGTGGTACGAAACAAGGATGCTTGCTTGAAAAGCAACATCCAAGAAAGTTTTAAGCGCCTGTCTATAAAAGACAGTGCAAAAGTCCAAGATCGGCTGGAGAGTCGATCGTAGACGATCTCTCTGTGGTAGCGCAACCACAGCTAGAGGCAGTTGGGGAGGATACTCCCCAAATAATTTCTGTGGAAACAAGTCCCCAGAAACCTGTGTTAGAATATTCCCAGGTACCTTTAAATAAGTCCCAAGAAGAAACTGAGACAATTAATGTCTAAACAATGGATTAAGTGTAAATGCTTGTACACTTGCCTCCGAACAATTGTCAACGCTAGAACCGAAACGGTTCTTGCGTGATCTGCGTAGTGGCAAAGTCAAGCAGATCTGCGTACTTTTCACAGATGACAACTGCATAGCCGAAATTCGGTCGGCAATAGTATCTCCTGAGAACGAACTCATTATCAGTAGCTCATCGATGGACGAAAGAGTCCTCGATGAGAAGACTCGAATTGAACGTTTTACGTCCCAATCCTGAGTGTCTTTAAATCCAAATCCTTTATATACCGTGCGAGATGCCTAAGGATATAGGCACTCGACACGAAATCGATCTGAATCCAATCTCAAAATAATGTGTCATGAAGCAGTGGCCATTACCTCATGAACAAGTATTAGCGAACGGCAAGTTCTTCGCCGATCGCTTAGCAGCGGGCCATGGAGTCAACTTTCCCACACAGCTCTCCGACTTGTGAGGAGTCTACTTCCCCACATAGCTCTCCGACCTTCTGTGTGCGTGAAGCAACAGGAGGATGGCGGATTGGGCATGTATTCAATAAATTGAACGCTTCAACGGTACCGGCATTGACGTCGAGGCCACGAAAGACGAAATCATTGATGGTATGTCAAAGAGTACTATCTTTTCGTCAAACGATCTGACGGATGGATTCTGCCAGATCCTCATGCATGAACAGGATATCCCTTTTACAGCAGTAAGCATCCCAAATGGTAGGCTATGGTAATGGCTAGTCATGCCACAGGAACTTACTAATGCCCCAGCGACATTTAATAGATGTGTAACCAATCTGTTGAGATCAGTGCGGGATTCGCACCGATTTATTTGATGACGTCTTCGTTCATAGCAGAGCCATGAATGGAAAGTAGGACGTTGAAGTGCATCGTACCCACGTCCAAAAGGTTCTTACGCTTATGCGAAAGAACAAGATGTATGCCAATCTCAAGTAGTGGATATTCGCAGCAAGCAAAATACCAGTCCTTGGGTCATCGTGGGTAAACACGGTGTACACCAGGATCCCGAAAAGATCAAGGCGGTCACCGATTGGCCTGTGCCAGGCGATGTAAAGGAACTAAGAAAGTTTCTCGGTTTAGCGGCGTACCTGCACAAGTACTCACGCAATTACGCCGAAATGACAGTTCATATTTCTTCTTTGTTAAAGAAAAATCTAAGTGGTCATGGAATGCTGATTGTCAGCAATCCTTTAATGGAATCAAGCAAAGTTTGATGCAATCTCCAATCCTGGCGATTGCGGACCAAGAACGACCATTTCATGTGGTCTGTGACGCTTGCATTTTTGCAATCGGCTGTGCGTTAATGCAATATGACACAGACGGCGCAGAGCGCGTCGTTTGTTAAAAATCGCGTCAGCCTTAACCAGCTGAATGCAACAATCCCAGTGCATGACATGGAGCCCCTTGCCATGAAATATGCACTGGCTAAGGTTAGGGTATATCTCTTGGGGGATAGACCGTTTATTGTATCAACGGACCATGCGTCTTTACGCACGAACGTTAACAGTCCACACCTCTCGCAAGGAATGGTGAGATTGTTGTCTTTCTTCGCGGAGTATAACTTCTTCGTGAAGTATCAACAGGACGACTCAATGTCGTCGCTGATGCCCTTTCGCGCCGGCCCAATATTGGGCTGGCTGCGCAAATGAATAGTGAGGATAGGGCCAATGTTGCAACAATCAATAGTGAGTAAAGGCCACTGTTGCAACAATCAATAGTGAGCATAAGGCCACTGTTGCAACAATAAGACTTCCGCCGCCAACATTACTCGACGACGTTTTAGCTTATTAAGAAGATAAAACTCTTTAAGGGTTGATGGTTTACCTTTTAAATCCATCCCAACAATCATTTTAAGGATTGTCGAAATTGTATCGATCCTCCACAGATCGATACACAACACGCAACACGTTACTGTATTATACAGCCATTGCTGGCGACACACCTCGTGTCGTCATCCTTTCCCATAATGATTTGCGCTTATGAGTCATGTATTAGTGCCATAGTGCTTCAATATGTGGCCATCGTGGTTCTAAAATGACTTATCTCACAATAAGTCACGACTTCTACTTACCACGCCAGTATGAGTTCGTCCGTAAGTACATACGTGCATGCAAAGATTGTCATGAAGTGAAGCCTAGTGCGTCATCTCGTGCTCCATTACAACATCTTCATGTTCCGGCAGAGTGTTGGCAATCCGTATCCATGGACTTCGTCTTCGGATTTCCCGACGACAAACATAAGAATAATGGTATTCTTGTTTTTGTTTATCCTTTTAGCAAAATGGTACATCTTGCTGCAGCACCGGAGTCGATCAAAGCCAAAGGCTGTGCTCGTGTATTTATTGACATTATTATGACCCCATGTGTTACCGCGTGAATTGGTCTCAGATCGGGACCCTAGGTGCACGGCGAAATTTCGGCAAACTGTGTTCAAATCACTTGGGACACAGTTGAAAATGTCGACTTCTGATCATCCTGAAACAGATGGTCAGACGGAGCATGCAAACCGTATCCACGCGGATACGTCCACTCTTTTACGAGTTGAAGCGAGTTATTGCCGATGGTAGAATTTGCCATCAGCAATTCAGTGCATGCTTCTACATAGCATACATCGTTTTTCGTGAACGGCTTACGCCACTATCCACGTGAACCCACGTTGTTTGAGAGTGAATCTTATTCAAGGGAAGGGGGCTCGCTCGATTAAAGAACCTTGTAGCTCTTGCTCATCACGCATTGGCCCTAAGATCAATGCGAAGGATACCATTGAAGTGGATAAACTCAGTAAAAACAGTAGTGCCACTGCCGACTTCAATCACGATGCTGAAGGACTCAGCATGGAAAACAATAATTTGAGTGAGAACAGTAATGATCTCACTAAAAAGAAGATTGACAATTTTGCAGTGCGAACCGGTCGCACTGAAGACAGAACAAAACCGAGTCAGCTGGAGAATTCCTGCTGGCTAGAGAAGCAGTGGTCCGCTTCGTACAGGATTCCATTGCTGATGCGGTGGATCGACAGAAACGAAACTCGACCAAAAATGAAAGAGCAAACATTCTTGCATTTAATGTTAACGACTTAGTCAGACTGTCTACGGTAAACCTACGAAAACATGTAGTGACGAATGTAGGCAATAACAAATTACTGCTCAGGTATGTCAGCCCGTTTCGTGTACTACATCGCTAAGGCAATGCGTACGCGATCGAGCTGCCTCGTAGAATGCGTACGCATCCTACGTTTTATGTTGGGCGTATCGCCAGTACCATCAGTACGAGGCTTCTTCCGATTACGGATTACACCAGAACGGTCCAGGACACCGCCAAAGCCTGATGGATCGGGACAGAGTCTGATTCTCATTAATCAGACAATCCATCCTTTCATCCAAGGAAGAAATCTTCAGATGAGCTGTCACCAGCTCGTTTTGAAGGGACTGATGGTCCTTTCGTTCGCCAATTGATCAGTCGCAACCTGCGTACAATATTTATCTGGTCACGAGAAACATTATCAACCGTCACCGCTAACTCGCGGTGACGGGATCACTCGTGATCAATGTCCTCCCTCAAATAATGAAGGGTGTGATCCAAATCACGATGATCTTTCGGGTTTGTCAAACGAGGCCAGCCGATTTTTCCTCCACCTTCACATCCATTGACGGATTTGAGTGGTGAGAAGCGTTTTTTTTTGTGAACGCCTCGTTGGCGAGGGTATCCATCCTCGCATGATACTTGGGAGCCTCTTTCCCAACTGATGATGGACGAGACCCATCCTCCTCGACAGATGGTCCATCAGAGAGCGAGCACATTCTCAATCCCTGGGCGCTTATTGTAAGAGATGTGCATCCTCCAATGAGGGTCTTTAAGCCTTTAGATGTGCCTGGTGCTAAGCGCACTGTCATCCCCGTAATAGGAATATCGTGCTCAATAAATTTGAGTCTGCAATCTTCTAGCAACTGGCGTATAGTAAAATTGTTCGACGCTCCACAATCGATTAGGGACTTAAGTGGCAACTTATTTGACACTTTTATTATCAGGGGCTTGAAGTTAACCTCATCCCTTGCGGCGGTTACACACAATGTTTGTGTATGAGGAGCAAATTTCGTTAAAAGGCCAGCAAATTCTTTTGACGTTGCTGGATCAGTAAGGCACTCCGCACCTACTGACCCCGACCTTTTTTAACGATCTGCCTCGCCGTTGCGATTTCGCAACAGCGTCGAATCCGCGAACTTCCTATTCCTAGCGAGAGGTCGGTCTTTTCGCTCAGTGTTTCTTAGGCACTGGCCGTGGGGCACTACACTTAAAGGCGTAGTGGCTCTTTTTCTACAACGATTACAATTTTGTAACTGTATGTGAGTTGAAGAGTGAGGTTTCTCGTTCTCTACATACTAGAGATCCATTGGTTCTGGACCTCCATTTTTTCGTCTCGGTGGGATAAGCACCCGAGTGGACAAAAGCCTATTTAAGGCTAAAGTCCTCTTCTTCTACTACAGAAATCGCTTGGTCAACCGTCTCTAATTCGAGCCGGAACAGGTGGTATTGACAGGACCGTCTGCGAGACCCTTGATGACCACAGTAACCTGTGTGTGTTCATCCATCGGATGACTCACGATACAACTGACCAGGAATCGTGTATGTTGGGCATAAGGGTGAAGGTCACGCTTGCCCTGCTTCAAATCTAAGTGCTCGGCTCGAGCCCTGAATTTGGCACGTGGAGGCTCCAATGTTTGCCTGAGCCGGGTTTAAAGACGTCAAGCGACCCAAAACTAATGGGACGTGAAGCTTGAGCTTCAAGGTCCAAGATCTGGCACGTCCATCTAAGTTAGACATGCCAAATTTCACTTTTGTCGCATCATCAGTGATAAGGCGAGCTTCTATCATAGAAGCTTTTTCTGAGATTCTATGGCGTTGTTTAATTGGACAAGCAATCTTAAAAGGGAGTCGCCTGCGACTGTCTTAAACTTATCGATTTATATCCTTAAGCTTTCGGGTCGACGCGGAAGCGTTGGCCCATTAGTAGCATTTACATGCTGCTGTCTCAACAATTCCTATTGTTGAGCACCCTGTTCTCTCAACACCTCCGCGTGTTGAAAGCCTTGCTGGTGAAGCAAGGCGTATTGTTAAAACTCGGATGCTGTTCATCTCTGCCCAGAGTGTACAGCATGGCGCCAACGGCTGATTCACCTACGACCAAGCTCATTCGTTCGATTGCTCTCCATTCAAGGTCACTCAAATATGTAAAGCTTTCACGCGTTGCGCAGTAGCTTTTTTGAGGGGCTGGAAAGTTCCCCCATTCAGAATTTTGAGTAAAAACCTCAATATGAAGTCTACAGAATTTGTGGGAACATCAACTTTAGTTTATAAATTGAAATTTTTTTATTTCTAAATATAAGTTGTGAGATTAATAATTTGAGCAGGAGCGTTTTTTTAGAAATAAATATTATATTAAATTTTGTTGTTGTAACGGGCTAAAGTTGCCCTAGTGTTACACAGTCCCCAATAGGTACACTTGCTTTACTTAAGGGGATGAATAATTACTTAAATAAAGTAATCAGACCCACCACTCAGGTGTGGTTCACATTTGTGAGCAACCCTTGTGCATGTGATGCACAGAGGTGCATTCTCTTTAGGAGGGATGACGCTAGCGTCATCCGTTACGCAAGGTATCTAGAAAGATCCCAATTCATACTAGTATTATCTAAAGAGATGACATTTTTGATTGGTAAAAATAGGTGTTTATATTTAATGCGATTAAATATAAATCAGTCTGAAAACTACTTCCTACTTAGTAAGTGCGCACGAGGAGCCGGATTACCGCTCCCGTGACGACACTTTACTAGAGTACTTTATTCGTTGGGTGAGGTCGCTAAGGCAACCATCACAACTACCTCACTGCACGCAAGAGAAGCTGGTTTAACCGCTTCTCACTGTGCTAGAGTGTGTGTCTAAGCAGAGCGTGACCGCATTACGACGTGCCCGCCAACACTTAGTAGCACTTGAAATCCTTCGCACATCCCGCATCTCTGCCTGTGTACGTGAGGATGAGCTTCAACATCGATTAGGCTCATTTCCCCACCTCTCCGAACATCATCGGGAGGTGGCAGGGCTTATGGCGCAGGTACTGGGTGAACAAGCCCGGGCCAGGCTCCTGGGCAGTCCTCCTGAGCAACATGTTGCTCAGTTGGAGTAGTTTGAGGCATTCGTGCTCGGACAGCGGAGGGCGCATCCGAGGCATAGGGCCATGCTGCGGCGGAGTCGGTCACTCAGACTCAGGATGAGCTGAGGCATGAGCAGGCTTGGAGCGAGGCTCTCAACAGGACTGTTGAGATGCTCTCTGCTCGGCCGCATCAGCCGAGGCCCATTCGGATGGACCCGCCCAAGTTCGATGGAACTGCGGCGCACACGATTGTCCACTGGCTTTTAGCCGTGGAGCAATG